>NW_026705699.1:0-300000 GCF_029867415.1 Vicia villosa
GGAAGAATAGCGAGATGGCAAATGATCTTAACAGAATATGACATTCAATACACTTCACAAAAAGCAATCAAAGGAAGTGTGGTAGCTGATCATCTGGCTCATCAAGTAGTGGATGATTATCAAGCATTGAACTTTGACTTCCCAGACTAAGACATTATGCTAGTCAATGACTACAAACAACCAGGACCAGAAGAAGGACCCGAGCCAGGATCCCGGTGGACTATGGTTTTTGACGGAGCTTCTAATGCACTTGGCAATGGCATCGGAGCTGTGATCATTTCCCCTGCAGGAGGTTATACACCATTCACTGCCAGATTATGCTTCAATTGCACTAACAATATAGCCGAATACGAAGCATGTATTCTGGGTCTTAAAGCTGCAATCGATCTAAGAATCAAATTCCTGGAAGTCTACGGAGACTCGGCCTTGGTAATCTACCAAGTCAAAGGGGAATGGGACACAAAGCACCCGAATCTAATTCCTTACAAAGAATATGTGCTGAGTTTGATTCCTTACTTCGAAGAAATCACTTTCGAACACATCCCACGCGAGGAAAATCAACTAGCTGATGCTTTAGCTACCATGTCATCCATGTTCAAAGTCAGATGGGACAACGAGGCGCCTATGATCACCATTTACAAGCAAGATGAACCATCCTATTGCAATGAGATCGATACCGAAGGAACCGAGGAAAAACCATGGTTCCATGAAGTAAAAAGATATCTCGAAGCTCAGGAGTACCCTGAAGGGGCATCCATTAACGACAGAAAGTTTCTAAGGAGATTTGCTGCCAAATTCTTTCTAAGCAATGGAACCTTATACAAACGCAACCATGACTCGACTTTACTTCGCTGTGTAAACAAGAAGGAAGCAAAAAAAATCATGGAAGAAATACACAATGGTACCTTCGGTACTCATTCCAGTGGACATACAATGGCTAAAAAGATCCTGAGAGCAGGTTATTACTGGTCTACCATGGAAACAGACTGCCATCATCACTCCCGAACCTGTCACAAATGCCAGATATATGCTGACAAAGTACATGTACCTCCAGTTCCATTAAGCGTCCTGACGGCTCCTTGGCCTTTTGCAATGTGGGGTATTGATATGATTGGAGAAATCAAACCTACTGCCTCCAACGGACATCGCTTTATCCTGGTCGCTATTGACTACTTCACAAAGTGGGTAGAAGCAGCTTCATTTGCTTCTGTCACCAAAAATGTGGTGGCCCGGTTCATCAAATACAATCTCATTTGTCGGTACGGCATCCCTGAACGGATTATCACGGACAATGGCACAAATCTAAACAACAGAATGATTACTGAACTTTGCACACAGTTCAAGATCAAACATCATAATTCTTCTCCATATCGACCAAAGATGAACGGCGCGGTGGAAGCTGCCAACAAGAACATCAAGAAAATCATACAAAAAATGACAGTAACCTACAAAGACTGGCATGAGATGTTACCTTTTGCTCTTCATGGTTATCGCACATCTGCGCGTACTTCAACAGGAGCAACTCCATTTTCCTTAGTCTATGGTATGGAGGCAGTTCTTCCAATTGAAATTCAGATTCCTTCCCTAAGGATTATGAAAGAAGCCAATCTAGACGAAGACGATTGGATTCAAACACGGTTGGACCAGATAAACTTGATTGATGAGAAAAGGCTCGCAGCTATTTGTCATGGTCAGCTATACCAAAAGCGTATGATCAAAGCCTTCAACAAAAAAGTCAAAAGTCAAGCATACCAAACTGGTGGCTTGGTTGTCAAACGCATCATCTTACCACAAGGTGATCCCAGAGGCAAATGGACTCCCACCTACGAGGGACCATTCATAATCAAGAAAATATTCTCCGGCGGCGCCATGTTGCTTACCACCATGGATGGCGAGGATTTCCCACACCCTGAGAATGCTGACATAGTCAAAAAATACTTCGCTTAAAAGGAAAAAAATAGCTCGCTAAGTTGAAAACCTGAAAGGGCAACTTAGGCAAAAAAAAAATGAGCGTCTCGGTGGATTGAAAACCCGAAAGGGCGGTCCAGGCAAAAATTAGAGACTAAACAAATACTCTCCCGGTAGGCTGAAAACCTGAAAGGGCAGCCTAGGAAAAAGTTAGGGAATGAAGCATACAACTATGTTCCGTTCAGCTGCCTACTCACCATCAAGATTCAACACCTCAAAGACACCGATCAGTCCAATCACTTTCTTCCAACAAGTGAGGGATGAGATGCTCGAAGACAAATTGGCAATAGCAGAGTTGAAACTTGACTGGATTGTTTTCACATAGCTATTTATCTTTATAAATATTTTCCAAAACTTTCTGACAATTTCCTACTTCTAGGATTATTGTCTCCCTGTGCTAATCAGCCTATCATGGCTCTTTTTCAAAAATCAATGCAGCTTAGGCTCAAAAATCACTATTTTCACTTTTTCTGTTTTAAATACGTAAACGTCCCAATGATAATTCTGAATGAACATGTGCATTTGAATATGATTGATGTTTACTTGGAAAAACAGGAATAGCATTCAGGTAATGTCCCAATTATCTGGACATCATCCCATCAGAAGAAAATCCCCAAGAGAAGCGCATTTCTCAGCAAATTCCTCAAAAAGATTTTCTCTTCAAAAGAAGTCTTATCCCCCAGCAGGGCTGTTCCAGATTACTATCTTCAGAAGGTGTGATCCCCGCACCCGAACTTGGTCAGATAGTGCATCGGAGGATTATGCATCTTCCTCATTCCCATTTGAAAGGGCATCAGAACTTCCAGCTACCTTTCATTCCCAAGTGATAGTCAAAGATCCTTCAACAGAGTACCATGGTTCTCAAAGAATTTCCCCAGCCTAGGGTACTCAAACAAGACAAAAGATCATCAACAATCACAATATGGTCATATCCAGATGACTGGCGGAAATTTATTTTCCCAAATAGAAGCTTGACATCATATTCATACATCACACATTCATACATCATACATCATACATCATACATCATACATCATGCATCATGCGCATATTCATACGCATATTCATACACAACATAACATGCCTATTTCTCCTTTAGCTCACATTACATGCATCATAAACATTGCATATCGCTAACTTGATTTTTTCAGGTAGACAGATATCTTCAACAAAGATATTCTCAATCACATGCAGTGTTCACCTGAGTTCCATGAACGATTCTCTCAGATATAATCAAGCCGAAGATTCATTCTGATCACCTATCAACTCAAAAACAAGCATCACAGATCTAAGTCGATACCTCAGACGGTTCCAGAACGATCTAACATCACAAATCTAAAGTTGATACCTTAGACGGTTCCAGAACGATCTAACATTTCAGATCTAAAGTCGATACCTCAGACGGTTCCAGAACGATCTAACATTATAGATCTAAAGTTGGTACCTCAAACGGTTCTAGAACGATCTAACATTACAGATCTAAAGTTGGTACCTCAGACGGTTCCAGAACGATCTAACATTGCAGATCTAAAGTTGATACCTCAGACGGTTCCAGAACGATCTAACATTACAGATCTAAGTTGATACCTCAGACGGTGCCAGAACGATCTAACATTACAGATCTAAGTTGATACCTCAGACGGTTCCAGAACGATCTAACATTACATATCTAAGTTGATACCTCAGACGGTTCCAGAACGATCTAACATCGCAGATCTAAAGTTGATACCTCAGACGGTTCCAGAACGATCTAACATCGCAGATCTAAAGTTGATACCTCAGACGGTTCCAGAACGATCTAACATTGCAGATCTAAAGTTGATACCTCAGACGGTTCCAGAACGATCTAACATTGCAGATCTAAAGTTGATACCTCAGACGGTTCCAGAACGATCTAGCATCACAGATCTAAAGTTGGTACCTCAGACGGTTCCAGAACGATCTAACATTGCAGATCTAAAGTCGATACCTCAGACGGTTCAAGAATGGTCTAACATCAAAGATCTAAAGCTGATACCTCAGGCGGTTCCACAATGATCAACTGTCAAAATCTAAAGCAGAAAAAAAATTTGGACAAGTTCCGTAGCGATCATCCTCCTAGACTTAAAGCGGTAATCTTGGACGGTTCCGAAACAGTCAACACAAAGACTTTCAAATCCTTCATCAAGATATAATCAATGGATTCATCCTGATGAACAAACCATCAACACATTTACCAGGTGGCATCTGAAAGCCCATCTCAGGTAATGTTTCAATCTGCCAACAACGTTTCGCAGACGACATTCAAATGCAACTTCCAACATCTCTTCTGATCAAGGTAAGTGCAAATTTTCAGGGCATCTAAATATTCAATCATCTTCTACCTTCATATTTCAGACAATCTCTTCAGGTTTAAGAAGATTGAATAGGGGCAACTGTTATACCCCAAAATTTGCCCGCATCTTTTTTCAAGAAAACTCCAATCTGAAAATTAAGAGTCTCATATAATCATGGATTTTTATTTCAACAAATATCCTGACATATGAAATACTTAGTTTTTAGAATTTTTCTTATACAGTAATTTGGCTTGCAGTTGAATTTATTTTTACGCAAACGCCAAATACTGTTTATTACTTCACACATGCTATTTATTTATTTACATATAAATAGTACTGACACAATTGGTACAGAGTTAAATCTTTTTGCAGGCGCAGAATCAGGAAACTCAGACTGTACTGGTAACAAGCAGATTATTATTATCTTTTGTTTCCCACTAATTTTTGTACTATATTCCATTATTTTCAAAAATCTTTTCAAATCTCTTTTTCAAAAATCAAATCCTTACTTTATTCTCTACATCTCTCTTTTTCCCAACACTATCATACACTTTCTTTCAAATCTCACTTCCACTCAAATTCTCCTTTTGTACGGAATCACATCATTCCCCAACGTCTCTATCCTTCTTTCCACTCTATAAATACCTCTCATTTTTTCATAAAAATCTCACATCAAATTCTAATTCATCTCTCAAATTTCTACTTCATAATTCATCCTTTCTTCTTCCCCGACAAAATGGCGAAGCGGTGGGAAACATGTTTTCTTATGGTCATCACCATTGCTACGGTGATCATGTCTTTCTTCTGTCTACATAGCCCGGAACACTGTGGACCTGGGATGCTTATGCTCCCAATCATCTACATGTTACTATTTGTAGCATGGGTTATCAATCGTCATTCTTAAAATTTGCCGTATTTCTTATTTCTTAAATGTACCGTTTATTCGTCGTACTGTTCAATATAGTATGTAATATTTGTACTGTCAGTATTAAATGTTGTACTATTTGTCATAATATTGCTTAATTACTCAGATAATATTTTATGTGTTTTCTGCCAGTCAAATATTCATTTTTCTGTGCATTAAATGATTTTCAGGGTTATTATCGGTAATTTTGCTCGCGTACAGTAAATATTAGTTATTTATTATGTCTGTGTTTTTTTTAACAAGTCATGTAAATAAACTTTAATCTTTCACATAAAAAAAAAAACAAAAAAAAAAAGAAAATTAACTTTGACTGTTGATTTTTCACTCTAACTGCTACGTCAATACCTGAACAGTCAGTTGACAGCCAAACTGCTGGCAGTACAATTCTCAGTGTTTTGTACCATCAATCAAATCAATCTTTTACAATTCAAAATTCCAAGATTTTTGTTCTAGAAGTCTTCTGAATATCACGCGATTAGCAGAGACTCAACACTGCACAAAAATCAGGTACGCTTAACTGTCTCCTACACAAACAGTCCCTGACTAGGGTTTTCTTGTTTTTATAGGAGAAACAAGCTTTTGAGACCTCAAATGGATTTCATGCACATCCATATATCTCAAAGTACCATCATACAAATTTTCAAACTTCAATTCACTCAGACGCACCGTCAGCAGCTCAAACGGTCAACAGACGACCCGTTTGACCCAAAAAGTCAACAGACAGTCAAAAATGAAATTTTTTGTCAAAGTCCATATTTTGTCAAAGGATTCATCATTTGATCATTGGATGATCATAATTCATCAACGAAAGATCAAAAATCAACAAAACCCTAAGATTCAAAATTAGGGTTTTTGCCTGAAAAGTCAACTCAACTTTGACTGGTCATAACTCTCTCATCCTTCATCCAAAAAATTCAAACCAAAGCTCATTTGGAAGTAAATTCAATTATATTTCAAATGCAATTGATCCCATGGTCATTGCATTCACCATTTGAAAAATATGACCAAAGACATTATAGGTCATTTTCAAAGTCAACAAAAAGACACTTTTTTCAAAAGGACACACAAGGAGCATCAAAAATCATTTTGACATGATACCAAAGGCATTGGTTAGAGGACTCTTTGAGGTTTCCAAAAAGTGCAAGAACTCCTTCATATGAAAAAAATTGAGGGATTGACACCTTGTTGAAGTTGGCTAAATTTTGGGAAAATGCATGAAACCAACATTGCTCAAAAATGCATTTTTTCCAAATGGGGCCAAGTTTTCATGGTTCAAACATCATTTCCATAATATTATGGGCCTCCCACGACCAAGACTAAGCCCATACCATTTTTATTCATTTTTTGCTTAATTTTATCTTATTTTAAGATTAAATTAAAAAGAAAAATGAATGGATAATGGTTAGCTTACAATCTAAGCATGAGTCACCCAAGGAATCTCTGATTTCTGCAGATAATTGAAGCACAAGGCAAGAGAAGTAAAGGAGAGGAAGACTTGGTCAAATATTCAAGGATTTTTAATATTTAAAAATCAAACTTTCAACCAAGCAATCAATGCTCTTAGCTTCACTTCCAAGCAGCTCTTGGCCTATAAATGAAGTGGAATACATCAGCAACAAGACACACACGAAATTATAGCCAAGGCATAGCAAGAAAACTCATCAAATTTCTCAAAATTTCCATACACTTTGTAATTTTCGAATTCCATATTCCAATCAATATCAATACAAAACAATCATTCCAATCATCTTCTAAGATCATATAAAGTAAGAATGAACCCTTAATATGGTCCCATGAGAGTCGTAACACATGCATAGTGTTCTTCATGTTCATACATAAGTAATTTTCGTTTTCATATATTTAATCAACCTCAATGTAACCTAATCATTCCAATGAGTTCATGTGGTCCCATAATCTAGATCTGGGCCTTAACATGTAAGCTACCACGTGAGAATCATCCCATGCCATTAACAAAGGTTCATGCGTGCTAAAACTTCAACTCCATCGAATCCATAGCTACAGCTCTCAAACAGCGAAACTAACATCATATTTGGACTCAGAGCATCCTAATTAGGGGATCTGGGTCACTTGTTTTTATTCCTAACGCTTATTTTTGCAGGTTTGGGAAGCTACCAAAAATGGCGTTTTTATCGTAAAAATAGAGGAGGTTTAAAACCCCCGCTATTTGTTTGAAAAAATAAGAGAGACGGAGGTTGAAGACGACCACGCGTCCAAGCGTGGTTCGTCAGTCAAAGCTGACTCTTCCCTCCGCTCGCGTGGCTCTTGATCATTGGCTGGTCAACCAGTCTTCCCATCCACGCGTGCACTTGTGGGTCCCAGTCAGAAAGTTTGAATCTCCTTGGATTCAGCACATGTTCCCCACCATCATATCATGCTCCCTCATGATCTGAGCCCTTGGATCTTCTCAACTTTCCATCCAACGCACCTGACAAGTGTTCCACACCATGGACTCTCTAATCAACCACATCTGATTAGTATCCTTTTATTTTCTATTTTTATTTTAATTTCTTTGTTAAATTAATTAAAAATAGTTTTAAAAATCCAAAAAATACGCAAAAAAATATTTTTAGACTTCTAAAATAATATTTTATTTTCTGAAATAAAAATATTTTATTTTTCTTCATAATTTCAATATTTTGCATAATTAATTGGTATATATTTATATATTTGCTTTTTAATTATTCTAACCAATCAAAAAATCATAAAAAAATTTGTTCTTTATGTTAAATATTGTTTATATATTATAAACTAATTTTGTACATATATAGGATAATTTTCTCTTTAAGTTTTAATTATTTGTATAATTATTTGTATAATTATGTATTAATTAGCTTAATCAATTTCAAATCAATTTCAAATCAATTTCAAAAATTCCAAAAAAATTAGTTTTGTTTCAAAATTAATTGACAAATATTTTGTACATATTTTGAACTTAATTTTTAGGTTTAAAATTTATTTTCATCTTTTCCCTCATTTTATTTTAATTAATCATGCATTAATCATAATTAAAATAAATCATAAAAAATCCAAAAACATGCCTTTTATTTTTCTTGCAATTTAAATTCCTAGATAAATGTATAGGATGTCAAATTCATGTAAATAGGCTAGTTTACATTTCCTGCACAATCGATGTAATAGCGTAGATTTACTTTCCGCACTTTACATTTCCGCATTTTAATTTCCAGCAAATATAAACTGCGTGTATGTTAAAGATAAAATTGAACCGTTAGATCACTAACTTCAAAGATAAAATATCTGAATACAAACACAATCACACTTGCAGCTCTTAAGGTAATCCCTTCTCATTCTTTTCAAAATCAAAGTCAAAATTCTACTGTTTCGAGTACAAAATCGAACCTTTTGTTTGTATCCGGTGAAAGGATAGATTTTTAAAGGAAATAAGGATAAAGACCTTACAACTCAGGGTAGACCTCCTAGTTTGCTTGCTCAAATCAAAACAAACAAAATTCTCATACACTGTTGTTTTTCAAAACAAAACTTTCCAAAAAGACAATATTTTGTATACATCCAAACACGGATCATTACAAAGTTAACGTTCTTTTTAAAACATCTTTCGAAAGATAAACAAGCATTTTGTATACATCCGCACAAGGATCATTACAAAATTCAATTTACAAAGGTATTTGAAACCACATATGAGCATTCTAAAGCAATTGAAAAGTGATCGAAAAACAAGTGAGCTAAGCAAACTTAAGAGCCCATGGATAACCATGGATACAAAGGGTGCTAACACCTTCCCTTTGTATAACCTACCCCGTTACCCAGAATTTCTTAAAGGTCTTTTTTCTGTTTCTTTTATAAACCTTTCCTTAATTGGATAAAATAAAAGGTCGGTGGCGACTCTGTGAATATTCAAAAAAAATGCGAAAGCATTAAGCGATAAAAAAGAGTCAGTTCACGTATCTCTCCCGCTCAGAGGTATGGCCCGAAAAAACGGAGGTCCACACACCTTAAGGGTGTTTGTCATATATTCTAATCAAATGGTTTCCTAGGCTATTAAAGCTCCCGTAAAAAACGTAGCTGGGTTTTTTCCTACATTTTTAATCAAAATAGGTTTTCCCTTATCGTCTACCTTGTTCTTACTAACTAAAGGCCTAGTCCTATGGTAACTTGGAAAGAACTCAGAATGCAGATGTGCATTAGGGCTAGGGAGCTGATACCACGAAAACGTATCGTATATTTAGCTTAATTTACATGTATTATTATTTTATTTTATTTCGATTTTATTACTTTATTTTGTATTATGGCGGTATTTCGTATTTGTTTCAGGTATTTATTAAATCAAGGCTTGCAAAGGAAATAATCAAATAAAGAAGCCAAAATGAAGAGAAAAATGCTAAAAGGATGCTTAAATTGATGGGGGTGCAAATAAGAAGAAACAGGCCCACCATCCATGCAGCAGCCCAAGACGGAGGAAGATGGCACGTGACGAGTGGCACACTGAAGGCCACGCCGTCCGTCACGCACCCCTCCCTGCCGGTCGGCACCCCTTGTTACTTTAGTGTGTGACGTGAGTCACACACTCACACCCAGAAGAGAAGTTCGTCAGCCCTGTTTTCTCTCCGCATATTTTTCCTCCGTGAAGCCTGCTACTGAGACGAAACAATTCAAATTCAAGAACCTAAAGAAACTATATAAATACCCAGCAAGAAGAATTGAAAGAGTGACGAAGTTTTGCCCTACTGCCGTCATTTACATTTTCTCTGCAATTTCAATTTCCAGTTCTGCCTACTTCTTCCAAACCATTTTCTGCAATATATTTCCACACCGGAAATACTATTGCAATTCAGTTTCTTTTTCAAGCTTCAGAATTCGTTTTTAGTTTTAGGAATAAATTTAGTTTCAGCATTTATTTTCGTCCGGATTCAAGATTTGGTACTGCAAGATTACACTTTCGGTCTGAAATTTAATTCAGGTTTTATTATTAGCATTAATTATTGTTTACCATTTATGTTATATTATCAATTTATGTCTGGAATAATATTTATCTTCTATATCTGTTCTGTTCCGTCGATCAATATAATGTTCGGCTAAATATTTACTATCGGTATGTAAAGTCATATAACTGAGGCAATCTAGTAATGCTTTCAACGTAATTTATTAACGAAAATTTATTCATCTGGTTATAATTTCTAAAGCTTAATTGAATTGTTTTATAACGAGAGTTAAAAACGATAGAAGTTAGGATCAATAAAAACGAGAGTTTGAGGTTTTAACTGGACAGTAGGAATTATGCATTAACCTTAAATATAGCGAGAGCGCTTTAAGGTTAATTAGTCTTCATTTGTTTTCAAAAATCATTTTAAGCTTTAATTGATACAGCGAGAGCACTCACTTAGGTTTAACAATGAGATCATAATCAATAAACACGAGAGTGTGAGAGGAAGGGTTTTAAACTAATGATTTCTACAGAACAGTATTTTAAATTACGATTTGCGTCGATAGTTTACTAGATCCACGACGTCCGACTATTACATACCGATATAATTCCCTTTTGATTTAATTTAATTCTATTTTCTTATTTCCCCCGTCTGATCTTAATCAATCAATCATTAGCCTTAGATTTACATAGTAACGATTAACTACATTAGGCCGATTCTTAGTCCTTTGGGTTCGATATCTTTTAAAACTACGCGATAGACTGTGCACTTGCACTCATAATCACAGACGCACCCACTTTGTCGCGATCAAGTTTTTCACGCTGTTGCCGGGGACTATTTAAGTTGATATCGTAACTCTTTTAGTTACACAGTAGAGACTAAGGCACTTTTTCATTAGTTACCATGTATCACATACCCTAATTTCTTCTACAATCCCCATTCCCTGTATTTCGAGGAATCACCTGGATACTATAAACTCGACCTCGAAATTCTACTGGAGAATTTTAATGCATCGCTACCGGATTCTCACCCAAACAACCTCTCCAACTACCAATCCCAACATTTGGAGGAATTGCAAGAATTTTATAATTTCAACCAAACCTATCCTCAACCGAATTTCCTCTACGATCACCACAACCAATATTTTGAGGAGTCACAAGATTATCATAAATCCAACCTCGAAATCCTAATGGAGGATTTCATTGAAGCACAAACTCTCTCTAGGCTAGAATCTATGATGACGAAGCACTTTGAGTAAACACAATATGTAACGCTAACTCCCTTTGAAGAACCTCAAGAATCCCATAATTTTAACTTCGACACATCAATGGAGGATTCTGACGAGACGCTAACTCACTCTAGGTTAGAAGCCATGATGGAGCACTTTGTAGAGACACAAACCGTCCAAAACCAAGAGTTTATCAAATAAAGTCTTCAAAACAATGAAACCCTTAGGCAACTGACCATTATGGTTGAGTCCCCCACGACTCACAACATGGCATTAGAGACTCAAATCTCCCAACTTGAACAAAACCCTCTAAGACCCTTCCCTGAGGAGCATGTGGATGTTGAAACAACCATTAGTGAAAAACAAATGGAAATTCCTAAGGAGAATGACGATGAGTTTGAGGAGAGTGACGATGAGTTCGATGAGAGTTCTAGTGAGAAAAGGATAGAGATTGAGGAAAATCCACCGACACCACCCGAAAGGGAGATTGTCGAAGAGGTAGAGAATGAAGCACCTATTGTTGTTCCTCCTTCCTATATCCTACCCATTCCTTCCCCGCAAAGTTTTGTGGAAGCTAATGTAGACTACCGATCCAAGATGTACGTGGAGGTATTGGAAAATATCGACACCAATACACGCTTGTTTGAAGTCTCCCATAAAAAGAGGAAGTTAGAGGACCACGAAATTAGGAATATCATTTCTGTTAAGAGAGTGAGATTAGCATTTGAGGTGGTGGGTGAAATCACTAATCCCAAATTTGAAAAGCTGATACTTAGGATTGATCCAGAACCACCACCACAAGTTCAGAAGAATGAACCACCCCACATAAGAAATAAAAGAAAAGGTGAGGGATATGTGAGATGACTCGATAAGTGGCCATGGAAAATGAAGTTTGCTAAAAGTTCAATCGAGGAGTCATTCTCGAGAGAACCACCATGAGTGCTTGCACTCTTAAGTCATCGAGCTATCGATGTTAAACAAAGTGCTGCGTGGGAGGAAACCCACGAGCTTCCAATTTAATGTTTTCCTTTTATTTTTTGAATTTGAAGAAAATAAAAGTATGGATTGCTTGTCACGTCTCAACCATATCTAGGAAAATAATCTATAGATGATCATCTCAAAAATGAGCCGGTCTTCATGCACATTCCTACAAATATTGCTGCTGGTGGTGACACTGTTGATGAGCATGATAGGAGAAGGTATTTCCTCTGGACGCGGAGCGGATTTGGTCGTGATAGCCTTCCAGTAGCATCCATACAAGTTTTGTCTTTCCTTTTTCCACCTTTTATCAAACATTGAAGACAATGTTTGGTTTAAGTGTGAGGGAGAAGCTTTACCGCTTTCATTAATTTCTTTATTTATTGTCTTATAGTTGTGTTGTCGAGTCTTTATACGTGATTTTTAGTTTCTATTGAATATCCCCAAAATTTTAAAAAATGTAACCTCCAACAAAAATTTGAATTTTGACGCATGGCATACACACTCTGAAAATATAGAGGTTGTCCTACTTTAGGCTTTGTTAGAAAGACTTGGAGATGTTTCAACAACATCGATACTGTCCTGACACCCTAAACCCCCTAATCATGTAATATCAATTTGAGTACCCATTATGCCGAGACCTTAGGCTCAAGTTTTTAAAGTAGCTCTTAAGTAGTTTATATTAGCATTCAACACCATCTTAAGCACAAACTACGTAGGGAGTCGATGAATATAAGCGAATGATCCCGTTTTTTAATAAATAAATGATTTTATTGAAATATAACCTTCTAAGTTAGGTAACCCTCACCAAGTTATTTAGCCCAACGGTTGTTAAGCCTGTAAGGATTTAATAATAAGCACTCACTATTGATTGGCCCAGAGGTCACTGGTACTGGACTTGGTAGGGCGGGTTACGGTCCGATCCCTCGCAACTGCAGTTGGGAAAAATGGGGTTGCACCGCTTAAATACCAGAACCTCTTGCTAAAGATAATAAAAGGATCATAGTCGCTAACCGATTTCCCTACTATGTGCGTGTACGGATAACGGGCTCAATGTGATTGCGCTTGAATGAAAAGAGTGAAAGAAAAACGAAAGATATAGATTGAGTTATAATGGCATGATTCGAATTGGTTTGTATAAGGAAGGAGTCTTTGAACATTGTTTCATTACGGTATCCTTGGTGTTGACACTCAGTACCTATCAATCTAACATTAGCCTAGCAACCGCGTATGATTAGGAGTCGTGTCGTGCCTTTGTTTCAAAAAACCGCGCTTAATCTTTTTCTTTTACCATGTTGGTTGATTGCTTGAGGACAATCAATGGTTTAAGTGTGGGGGTATTTGATAGCACGAAAATGTTTCATATATTTGGCTTGATTTATATAGATTATTTCCCTATTTTATTTTAATTGAGTTGCTTTATGTTGGTATTATGCTGGTATTTTAATGTGTTTAAGGAATTAAATGTTTACGAGGCTCGCTTGAGAAAAGGAGTAAAATAGGAAGAAAAATGAAGATATATATATATATATATATATATATATATATATATATATATATATGTGTGTGTGTGTGTGTGTGTGTGTGTGTGGGCCCCAAGCCACATATATCACATAATGTGATGATATGATATATAATGTGACGTAAGTCACCAATTGAAGCATCCATGACAGACATCAAGGAAGCCGTAACTAACGGCATGTAGTTGCACGTCACTTGTCGAATGGCATGGTCCACTTTGAATACGTTAAAGCGATCAACGCACCTCCTATATTTTTGCAGCACGTGAAGTGACTATTGAAGCATCCAACAAGACCATATATTCCTACAATTTCTCAACAAACAAATATTTACGAAGGCTATAAATAGGAGCCCTCACTCATTGAGCGGGGGTCGGTGTTGTTATCGAACAATTGCAATTTATTTTGTTCTTCTATTTTCGTTTCTTAGTTTTACGTTTTCTTTATTTTTCACAAAACAATTTCTATATCGGAAATTGTTGCGTACTTTTAACCGATCTAATCTTACGTTAGACCGGAGAATTTTATTTCCTTGTTTTGTTTTCTCCATTCAAGAATTATTGTTCGAGTACTTAAGATCCATAGTTTAATTTTAGTTTTTATTATTATCCAGGTTTCTTATTTACAACATTTATTTATTTATTGCATGATTAATTATTATATGCTGATGAATGTGCCTAAATATATGAATTATTATTATTTATGCATGTTTAATTTAATAAGTATGTCTGGCTAGTTTAACCAGATGTTGGTATGTTAATTAATCTAAACTAAGGGATCCGAAACAAATTGGCCTAAATAATGTTTTATTGAAAATCAACCTATTTGGTTTTAGTGTCTAATTGTATTTATTAAAGTTTATAAAATCAACAGAGCGGAAGTTTGAGATTTTAGAACTGATTAAGGTTAAAATCAACAGAGCGAGAGTTTGAGATATTTAACCGGATAGTAGACACATGACATTAGTTTTAAGGACAGCGAGAGCGTATTAAAAATAATTAGATATTTATTTATTTATTTATTTTCAAAAAGTGTTTTTAAACTCGACGGGACAGCGAGAGCGTACGTTAGGGAATATTAGCATAATCTGAGTCAACAGAGCGAGAGTTTGAGACAAGGGTTTTTAAGTAAATAATAATTACATGAAAAAGACAATTTATTAATTATGTTGTTTTCAAAGAGCGTTTCTATATCTTATGGGACAGCGAGAGCGTACATTATGAGTTAGGATCATAGTCTTAATCAATAGAGCGAGAGTTTGAGAGAAGGACTTTTAAATGACATATTTAATAAAGATTTTTGATTTGATAAGAACCTGGCCAATGGAACTTCGCATCACCTAAGTTAGACGAATTACATATCGATATCCGTGCATTTATATTTTATCTAGATTTAAGATTTTAGTTTCCCCTTATAAAAAATTCAAATATCATTAGCGTTAGCTTTACATACTAACTTTAGATAACGGTAGATCAAATTATAGTCCATGTGGATTCGATATCTTTTAAAACTACACGACACGGCTGTGCACTTGCAGTTTCCCGACTAGTAGACACGTAAAGTCGCGTTCAGGAGCGGACCCATTAATGCATGTGTCTCACCAGGAATATCAAAAGGAATAAGTACCTGAGAGGCATAAATACTGTGTTTTTCTTCTAAGTATGGAGGTTCTAGAACATATTCTTGACTCCCCACTAGCACAAGCTTTTGGATCTTAAGGATTAACTGAGATGCATCTCTGTTTTGCGGTTGTTTGAGTTTTTGGTTACCAGATGTAGCAACCTGCCCTAAAAATTAAGATTTTTAGAGTCGCCACCTATTCTACCCGGGCGAATAGGAAACCCTACGCAGTTAAGAGATTCGGGGTAAGATATTATACTCAGGTCAAGGGAAGGTGTTAGGCACCCTTAACCCTTTCCTAAAGTTTTGTGTTTAAGGTAAAGGTTTATGGCTAAAATAATTAGGTTAATAGCTAAAGAAATGAAAAAGGTAAAAAATATGAGATTTGAACGAATTGAGGTTTTGGGGAAGGGGACTCGCCTTGGTTATCCAAGTGCCAACGTACCTCCTTAGGGAGGATCAGAGTCTACGTAGTTCGGGGCAGGGTTGTACGCCTTAGAATTTGATATGAAGTTGTTTGAAGGTATTTTGAGTTACCTTATCGTAGTTTTGAAATTTGTGGTTTGCAAGGTATTTTGAATTACCTTATCGAAGTGATGAAAATCCGTAGTTTTGGTTTGATGTGTTTTAAATGGCGTACAACCCTGGTTTTAATTTGCACTATTAATCGCAATGATCAATAGGTTTGATCACCATAATTAATAGATTAGTAAAGGATTGCTAACAATTCTAATCGATAGGTTCGATTATCACTAATAGCAAATAGATGTATTTTAATTATTTAATTTTATCGTTATCCCTCATAATCAATAGCTTTGATTAAAAATAATAACAAATTTTTAAAGGGAAATATGCTAATCATCGTAACCAATAAGATGGTTAAAACCTTTTAGCAAAATAAAATGTATTCTTATTTTAATTGATTAATTAAATAATCTATTATTACCCATCGCGACCAATAGAATTAGTCGAAACGAATAATAATTAAATCCTAATATTTTGGCCAAATGGCCAGTGGGATTGGGCAAACCCTAATACGTCGATCAACTTCTCTAGGGTTGTTGTGATTTTTATAATTAAAGTTGATTAAAATAAGTTAAATCGAATAATTGAGATAATCGGGAAAAATCCTAAACCTAGTCATTAACCTAATCCTAATTTTATTATCCTATTAACTCAATTTTAAAACTAAATTATAGGCATATAAAATAATTGAGAGTAATTATATGGTTATACAAATAATATAAAAATAATTAAAGAAAGGTAAAACCTGGGCGTGTTATCTTGTGTGGTGGCTCCAGAGTGTCCATGGTGGAGCTTTACGCTGTGGAGCGTTGGATCCTGTTTGCTGGAGATCCAACGATCGTGACACAAGGGTGCATGGAAGGAGCGTGTAGGCTTGTTGCGTGGGATCTGTGAGCAGATTAAAACATACAAGTTATCAAAAAATAACATGCCGCGTATGGGGTTCGAACCACAGTTCTCTCCTTCATCAGTAAGAGTCTCTTGCCAGATGCGCCACGTTTCTATGCTGTCAACTAAATACGCGAATTAAATATTATATAAAAAAAGTATTATATGGAATCCAAAAGACAAACGCGCGCTCCCCACCGGATTCAAAATAAACCAATAATTGACTGCCACGCAGTCATCTTCTTCATGTTGTGAAACCAGTATTTTTTTAGCTACGAATTAGCCCCGTTTCTGCTGCGAAATTAAACGTAGCAAAAATACCTGCAGACACAAAACTTGTAACAACACCAAATAAATACCAATTCAAGTCACGGTTCGACTCATAATCTCCTTCTGAACGCGTGGATGCCTTTGGTTTGGACCAATTTCACCTATATAGAAAGACCCCAAACTTGGAGCTTCCAAACCTAGCAATGGTGTCAAGCAATTCGTGTACTCAAACAACAATTAAACGGCACAGAAATCTCACAAACATCACCCTGAACACAAATATATAACCAAATTCAATTGATGATGCGTATATCACAACGAACAAAATTTGCAAATTTGGTTCAAAACCGTGACCGATGGGGCGTGATTCAGGATGCGTGAAGCCTTGAGGGTGCTGCAGGTAGCTTTAGGAGACACCACAGAATCGATTCCAGTCTTTAACTCGTCTTAAATCGGCTTGAATCCTTGAACCCGAATCCCCCTTTTTTGAATTTTTTTGAAGCTCTCATGAAGGTCTTGGAGGCCGAAAATCCCCCCTCCCTCTCATCTGCAATTGTTGTATCCTTATATGGGATTGATTTAGGTCAAAATATTTGGACTGAATCAAGTATTTCCCATGAATAAGATTTGATTGAAATTATATTGAAATTAGTTATAAAACCTTTCTAAATTGGTTCAAATTCCATTCAATCTTTCCAATTACCATGTGCACGAATTTGGGTACACAATATGACTTAAATATTGATTGAATATGATTGGAATATGGATTTAAATCATATCTTTGATTTTTCCTTGATTTATTTGATTTAAATTATGTTTTAAATGAATAAAATTCACAAAAATTATAATAAAATCAACTAAATCGTGGGATTGGTTTTGGAGCTTCTTGAATACTTGAGAAACAAGTTTGGATCATAATAAGTTAGGCCCATTTGTAAAAATATCCATTTTGAACCTTATTTTCTTCACATATTTCAACCATCTTTGATAAGGCATATCTCCCTCAATTTTTAAGATATGAGAGAATTCTAGGACTTTTTGGAAACCTCAAGATGTCCTCTACAAGCCACTTTGGAACATATTTTTCATTTGGAGATTTTATCTTGATGATATGGCCTTTGACAGAAAACTGCGTTTGGTTGACTTTTGAAAAGGACCTATAATCTTTTGTACCATATCTCTCAAATGAAGCATTTCTGGCCTTGGCTTATGAGAGACAAAGTTGTAGAGAATTAAATTTCCTTCAAAATAGGGTTTGGTTGGGAAATTTTTGATACTCCATGTGAGAGTTATGACCAGTCAAAGTTCAGTTGACTTTTTACTTTAAGAAACCCTAATTTGAACCTTTTGACTTTGTTCATTTCTGAGTTTTTATTAATGAATCATGATCAAACTTTGATCAAATGATGGATATAACCTCAAATACTTGATGTTGACCAAAAGTCTCGAAGTTTGACTGTATTTTGACTATAGTTGACTTCTAGGTCAAACTAGTCGACTGTGGGTCATCTGAGCCTTTGAGTGAGCAATCCTTGGAATTGAAGCTTGACTTTTGACATGGAGATGCTTTGGGACATATTAGATACCTTGAGGTCCATTTGAGGCCTTAGAGATTCAAACTCCTTTGATTAAAAGGCAAACCCTAATTTAGGAGGCCCTCGATTAGGAGAATGTTGCTTGAATAAACCCTTGAACCTTGAACCCTTGAAGATGAAATGAGATGGGAAAATTTTGGGGTATGACACCAGAATCCATTGATGGTTAAGTATGATTGAATAAATGAGGAAAAAGTGTGAATGGGTTTTCAGAGAAAGGAAGATAGAAGCAAGTTTTTTCTGAAGGAAGCGAGAGGAAAATCTTTAAAAGTGACAAAGATCACTATTTATACGGATTGGAGTTAACCCCTTCAAATTTCTGAAAATTTATGAATAAAAATTAGTGGGGCACGTGTTCAATGTTGATTGAGTGTCTAAGCGGTTGCACAGTTTTTAGCCTCACTCCTATTCTTTAGTGGTAATGATTAAATGTAATGGCGCATGTTTTGAGAAGACATTTGAAAAATAACGTCATAATTATTACGACGTCATTTAAAGTCTCAGGAAACCAAAAGGTTCAAATTGTCGAAATCTATAATGTCAAGAAATGCCTATTTCTGCATCATCTTCGAAATAGACATTTATTGGGGGAAATTTGTTAGCTGGATATTTCGATAAGTAGAAACGAGGAGTTCTAAAATTTTATGCTTCGAAGGAGAAGATGAGAAGAATAGCTTTGTAAGGCTATTTTTAAGCTTCTTCATGTTGAAGGTTTTCTCTAGGTCGAAGTAAGGCATAAGTTACAACGTCTTTGAAGTCGAAGGAATAAAAGACTTAGAATGTTTTGAGATATTTTGAAGATACGTTTTGACAAAGTCACGTTGTTTCGCACTTTAGAACATCGAGTGGGAATGTTTTGAATTTCAAAGTGATTCATTTTAGTCAGAAGGATACGTGGAATCATCAGGGAATCGAAGCACATGCAAAAGGGCAACGTGGCATTTTATTAGAGTAAGACCGTTAGGGTCGAATTAGTATAAATAGGGATCTTAATGTTAAGATTTGGGGTGTTCATGTTGTACAAACTACTCAAAAATTGCTCAAATATTAAGTGAAAGAGAAAGAGTTTCGCTGAGGATGTACGTGTAACACCATTTCTATTTTTATATTGCTTTCAGTTTTACAAATTCAAATCATTTACATACACTTATTTTTCGAGTCATGTCTTTTACATTTATTGTCGAAACCTTTTAAGTCTTTTCGTCGAATTTCATATTTACATACTGTATTATATATACATTAATTACACATTCGAATAGCATTTTAGAATATGAATTCCGTCATTAAAATAGGAACTTTCAGACACATGTCCTAGGATCAATCTAGTTAATCCTGCAAGTTACCAAAATGCATTTACTAATTTGGAAGACTAGCGATTGTTTACTAGAAATCACTGTAAACAATTTATATACGGCCAAAATCCTCAAGAAGACTTCAGTTAAGCGCTTCGCCCCGTCAAGCCTTGTGCTTGGGAAAAATAGCTTATGTCAGGGTGAGGTGAATAACTTGTGTCAAGATGAGACCGCTCCGGTTCCACTTAAATCGAGGATCTCAGCGTAGTCACCCGACCAAGCCGCCCGAAAGAATCCCCACTGAACCGCCTGCACTTAGGTTGAGTATCAGTATGCTAGTACTTGAGTAAACCAAACAACGCTTTTAAAGGATTGCATAGTCAGGGGAACAGAGGAATCAAATATCAATCATGGCTATAAATGTGAGAATAGTTCAATAAATAACATGTATTATATATTGAGAAACCCCCTATCAACAGGGAAAGCAATCTGATAACGAGAAACACACCACATATCTGGGTGGTTATCAATATTGTTTCGCAAGAATAATATATATATATATATATATATATATATATATATTAAAAGACAAAGGTTGTCTTTTCCATCGTGCCTAAGGACGCCGAGGACATTTAACCTAATTACACTTTTGACGAACATATCCTCCATTTCTGAACAAGAGTGGATGTTTCCACTTTAGAAAATAAGGAGACAATTATTCTGGAGGCTTTTTTACCATTCAAGAGGGTGATCACCCTCGACTCCTTTGATGATCCCTATATCTGTTTCTACATTCCCTTTAACAAGGATATGAGGGTTCTCAATGTCACATCTCCTAGTTATTCCCTAATAGTTGGGGTTAAATCAAGGCTTTTGAGATAGTTTGCAAAGATATAGAGATTACTTCTACTGTAGAAGTATTTTTCTCCTTTTACACCATCATACCTACAAAAGGTAGCACGATATCTTTAGGTGTTTTTTCGGGGAAAGTCCTTTTTTACACCTCCTTTTAATCGCTACAAAAATTAGAAGGACAATTTCGCTCTTAAGAGGGGGCGAGAGGATTTTCTTAGAATGTTAGGGGATGATGCCCCCTTTTCCCTTTTCTTGGATGGACGATCTAGTGGCGATCATGAGATATGACAAGGAGTACCTTACTCTTAAGGGGGCGAGGAATGTTTTCCTCCTATTGAGTTTTGAAGTTATGGACTCGCGTATAGTAATTAAGTTGTGGTTGGATGGTAAAAATCATTTTTTCCGCTTTGTTAGTTAAGTTTTGAATATCCTATTTTCCCTTGAAAGTATTTTCAAATATCTTCTGTGACCTATATGTATTTTTGTAGATCGGACCATGAAAATTACTACTAAGGAAAAGAGAAAAATATAGGAGAGGATCTAGGTTGTTCGTGTGGACACTAATAACCCCCAAAGTCACCTAGAGGGCTTCACCATCAAGGGTATGAAAAAGGAAAGCTGAGGATCCAACTCTAAATTTTCCCAGTATGAAAGCTCAGATGCTGGAAATGCGTTCTTCCCTTGCTGCTGGTACCATTTCGCCCACTTCAAGGAAGGCGGGCATTCAAGTGCTACTAGAAGTCAAGACACCCCCACCTTTTTCTTTCTGAAATTCAATATTCATACAGTCTTGATAAATTTTCTCATGGGAGACGTCAGGGGAGTGTAACCGTCGTACTTTGCCAAAATTACTCAATCATAGTCATCTCGGTCTTAGTGGGACTCCTTCCCAACTGGACGACTGGAGTGAGATTCGATAGAAGCAGGGTTATCAAAATGCGTAGTCAACATCTCTTCCAGGACATGTAAGATTTGACCATGGTTAACATTTCTTCAACGAATTTTACCTTCCTTTTCCCTAACATCATCCTAAAAGATTTGTCTTTTAAAAGGTCGTTCTCGAAGATCTAACACTGAAGACCATATCGATTCCCTTTCAAATCAACATAAACTTGTGTGAATCAGTCTAAATACGAAAACAATTTTTTTTCAATCACAACATGATCCCGCTTAGAATAGTTTCAATTTTAGGTCGCCGCTTCCGAGATGTGAATTACGTAAAAAAATCTCTCACAAATTTTGTTCCAAGAGTCGATGCTTTTGTCAAGATTACCATTGAACCATAGTTGTGTCAGTCCAACCATGTTTAGGGGAAATAACTTTCACTTAGACGTTTCGTCATCGCAAAGTAACTCATTTAGTCATCCAAGAGATTCATGCGTTCGTCGGGGTCTCATTTTCTATAATAATCACGCAATTAATGTGGTTTCTTCATAGACATTGGGATATTTATCTATAGTATTCTTACTGGCAGCGAGTTTTTTAGTTGCACCCTCTGGGGCTCTGAGGAAGAGTGTGATGCTTCCGGCTTTTACACCAATCCTTCAAATAAAAGCCTCATTTATTTATCGTCTCAGTTGTCTCAGAGATGGCAACACGTGTCTTCCTTGACGTAACTTCGCGAATTGTATTTTTAAGGAGGGAGCATTTTGAAGACTTTATTTTAGATGTTGGAACCTTTCTTCAAAGGTGCGTGAATTTTGTTGTCGAACTATGTTAGAAATATTGTTCAAGAGTTCATTAACACCTTGCAAGCCGAGGTTCATTTGATAATTGTGGAGGCTTGAAAAGGCATTGAGTTGTGTAGCCGGATGTGGAACAGGAGTCTCTAATGTATTAACTTGAATAGATTTGTCCAATTGTAAAGTCCGGACAAGATCTAGATATAGCAATACCACAATTTCAAGATCTACAGCATTTCACGATGGATGACGAAGTGGTTTATTACTTGTAGCTAAAGCAACATCGAAAGCTTCTCGCGCACCAGCGAATCTGGTAGCCTTAGATCTAGCCATCATCTATGAAAGCAAGAACTGATTGTGAGGGAATTACACCTCTACCTCGTGTTTTAATGATGTCAAAACTTCCTATTGATGTGTGGGTTCATGAAGAACTTGCTAGAGATTGGAAATCAGAAGAAAACCTGAAGAAATGAGTCCTTATGAAAATACCTACAGCATGCATTGACTCTTGAATGGTCTGTGTCGACTCATGGAGAAAATTTAAGCACTGCATCGACCTCGAGATAGCTCGCGCCGACCCAATGGTTGGCTCAAAACTAGAAGTATGAAATTTTTAGTATGTGTCGACGCATGTTCTGCTATGGTCGACGCATGATAGCATCAAACATCCTTTCACCAACCTCGGAAGCGCACACACCTACCTTTGTGGTCAAATCACATTGGGAATAGAAATTTCCTCAAATTCCGTCGATGCATGCCCCTACAGCAGTCGACACATGGCGTAAAAACTTAGCTTCCCATTTTCCTCAGGAGAGCTCGCGCCGACTGGCCCTTCTGTTGTGGTCGACCGTTCGTTTCTTATGATCAATTTTCTACTACACTTTGTTCTCTTGAGTTATTGGTTAACACATATAAACACATTTATGTCATTTTTCAGATCTAACAAAACAAGTGAAAGATATACACATTGAGCTCTTCATCTTCATTCTCTCATGCATCCATCATCAAATACAAATAACAATTTTTGTTGATCAATACCTTTGATTAGGATTCTAATATCTATGATTCTAAAAAAAACCCCATATGAACTCTTAGGCTTTGTTTGGATTGATGGAATCGGATGGAGCGGAGCGGAATGGAATGGAATAAAATGATATTCCATTGTTTGGATAATTTAAAAACGGATGGAGCGGAGCGGAAAGGAGTGGTATAGATTCCATTCCATTCCATCACTTACCATCATATTCCTTCCCCTCCGATTTGGGCGGAATGAACAATTTGTCTTAATCCGTCCTAAAATTTCCAAACAATGGAATGGTACATTCGTTCCGCTCCATTCCATTCCGCTCCATCCCACTCCGCTCCGCTTCATTCCGCTCCGTTCATTTCGTGATATCCAAACATAGCCTTAAAGGGTAGAAAGCCTAATATTTCACATTTCCACGTTTTTAGATGTAAATGCTTTGTTCTAAATAACGGAAAAGAAAACCTTGGAAAATTTGATTCAAAAGCGAATGAGGGTGTCTTCCTCGGATACGCTCAATCTAGTAAAGCATATATAGTATACAATAAGAGGTTGCATATCGTTGAAGAATCCGTGCATGTTTCCTTTGATGAATCTTATCTGAAATCGGTCGGAAAAGGCATTGTGTTTGGTGGTGCAGGTGTATCTTCGAAAAGTATTGTAAAAGATCCGGATATGAAAAATGTTGAAAAGAATGAAAGCCTCATACTGGAGAAAGATGAGGAGAAATCGGATCAAATACTCAAAGAAAAAGAGGAAGATCATCCAAGTGATAAAAGAGATCTCCATTTTGAATGGAGATCATCAAAGGATCATCCCATCGAAAATATTCTTGGAGACATCACAAAAGGAGTTACGACACGGTCATAAGCAACTTTTTTTATCATTTCGCTTTCCTTTCCCAAATTGAGCCTAAAAACGCTAAAGATGCCTTAATCGATGAACATTGATTTTTAGCTATGCAAAAAGAATTAAACCAATTCAAGAGAAATGAGGTTTGGGACCTTGTCCCTCCTCCGCGAGACCATCGAGTAAATGCACCAAATGGGTGTTTAGGAACAAACTAGATGAAAGTGGAATTATAACTCGCAAAAAGGCGCGTCTTGTTGCTCAAGGGTATAACCAAGAGGAAGGGATCGAATATAAGGAGAATTACTCTCTGGTCGCCCGACACGAGGCTATACGCCTTTTGATTTCCTATGCATGTTCACAAAACTTTAAATTGTATCAAATGGACGCTAATAGTGCCTTTCTAAATGGCTACATTAATGAAGAAGTGTATGTATCTCAACTTCCCGGTTTTGAAAACTTTGACTATCCCAATCATGTTTATAAGCTTAAGAGTGCTTTTTACGGTCTCAAACAAGCCCCTAGGGCTTGGTATGAGCGTCTTACAAAGTTTTTACTATATCAAGGATTCTCAAGAGGGAAGGTAGACACACCCCTCTTCATTAAGTGTCATGAACAACACTATATTCTATTTCAATTCTATGTAGATGATATTATCTTTATGTCTACTAACATGTCTTTGGTCAAGGACTTCTCTAAACTTATGCAGGGAGAAATTGAGATGAGCATGATGGGGGAGCTAAACTATTTCCTCGGTCTTCAAATCAAACGACTAGAGGAATGAACGTTTGTAACCCAAACAAATTATTGTCATGAACTACTCAAGCGCTTCGATATGGCAAACTCCAAGGCTATTGACACTCACATGCCTACCGCCATAAATTTAGATCGAGGTGAAAATGGTAAGGCAGTTGATGTAAAAAGGTAGAGGTATGGTCGGTTCCCTTCTCTATCTTACCGCTCCCCGTCCCGATAATATGTTTAGTGTTTGTATGTGTGCTAGATTTCAATCATGTTATAAGGAGTCTCATTTAAAAGCCGTAAAATGTATACTTAGGTATCTTTGTGGCACTCCAAACAATGGTCTTTGGTTTTCCAAGGGATGTGATTGTTCGTTGATTGGATATTCTAATTTTGATTTCGCAGGTTGCAAATCCGATAGGAAAAACACAAGTGGGACTTGTCATTTATTTTCAATTTCCTTAGTAAGTTGGCATAGCAAAAAGTAAGTTTCTGTTGCTTTGTCAACTTCCAAGGCCGAATACGTCGCAGCCGGTAATTATTGTGCTCAAATATTGTGGCTCAAACAACAATTGCTCGATTTTGATATTAAATTAGATCGTATTCCCATCTTTTGTGATAATACAAGGGCCATTAATCTAACGAAAAATCCAATTCTGCACTCATGCACAAAACATATTGAGATTAGGCACCACTTCCTTAAGGATCATGTCGAAAAAGGTGATGTCGTATTTGAGCATGTTGAAAGTAAAAATCAACTTGCTGACGTCTTTACAAAACCACTTGCGACTGAGCCATTTTTCCATATCCGTAGGGAACTAGGCATCCTAGATATCTCAGATAAGTTGCAACCTAAATAGGTTGCATTGCTCTTAAATTATGCTTGCAACGTTACATGTGACTCACTTTACTATTTTCAAGCTTTTGTAAGGGCAACTTATTTTAAAATCTCCATTAAAGGTAATATCCCTCCTATCTATCTCCATTCTTGATCATATGTAAATGGTAAACTTGACTTGATTACATGCCTCTATCCTCCATGATAATTGTTTTGTGTGTAGGCTTTTCAATAATTGTGTAACTAAATGTACATACCGTGAAATTGCATTTGTATACTGCATGATTCGACCTAAGACAGTGAACGGTCGACGGTTTACTGAAGCTTTTGTTTTTTTTTCAAATTTCTCTGCACGCATCGATACATGACCAGTTATGGTCGACGCATCGCTGACTATACAAGCCAAAAACATTATCTCATTATATGTGATTGTAACTCATTTCATCCCCTATTCTCTCTTTACCTCCAAACCGAAAATCTTATCCACAAACCCTAAAAACCCATTTCTACTAACCTCCATCAAATCACTCCAACATTCAACAATGGATTCAAGACCCACAAAGAAGAGATCATTGAAAGGTAGTTCTTCTCATCTCCGCTCCGAAACACCGGTAATTACTCTATCTTTTCTCCCTAATGAACTTGTTGCGATTTTTGAGAAAAAGTTTGTGAATAGGAATATTGTTGTACCCCAAAATTTGCCCACACTTTTTAGGGATAAAAATTTTCAAAATTATTTTCAAAATTGGATTTTTATAAAATCTTGGGTTCATTTACATTGACATCCTAAATTTTATAAATATTCGATTTAAAGTCTATTTTAAAATATAATAGTTTACTCTTAAATTGTTTATATTTTAATAAATAGAAAATGCCGACCGATGCTTCATACACTTTCATTTGACTATTTATTTTAAATAAAAAACATAGCTCAGTTGGTTAGTAAGTAAGGTTCTTGGAGCATTTCCATATTTCTTTTTTTTGCACTAGGATGTACTTGGACACAAGGATCTTTTCCTTTTTAGGATTGTTTTGACCTAAATTCCAGTCTATAAAAAGGGCACTATCCATTCTCTCTTTTCACTAACAATTTTCTAACCATTATCAACAATCGCCAACAATTCTCATTCTCTCCCAACCAATAATTTTCAAACCCTAATCAACCATCTCTACACAAACACAATTTTACAAATCTTTTTTTTTCAAAAAAAAAAAAAGATTTTCCAAAACTATTATTTTCTTGGCCAATGATGACACCTGACCTGAGACCTCTTCTTTTTCAAAATATTTTTTTAATGTTCTTGGCCAATGATTTTCATATGAGGCCTCCAATTTTTTAATCTTTTAGTTCAACTTTAATTTATTTATCGTTCGCCGTATGATGATATTAATCTGACGACCTCTTTTAATTTGTTTTAAACGATATGATTCCAATATGATGGTTATCTCTTAAAACTCTGTCTATTATATCTTAATACATCTAACGGTTTTCATTAGCTACACATTTCTGTCCAAATTTTTTTTCAGAAAATTAATTTTATTAGTAACTTTTCTAATTCTAACTTTTATTTCCTCTAATAGTCATAGTTGATAATACTAGTCGGTACCGATTTTCTTTCTTACCTTGTACTAATTATCTTCTAACTTTTGATAATTGTTTTTCTAATAACTTCTGACTCATGTAAACATCATCATCTTTCTGGAAACTACAATTGATAGATTATTATCACCACTTTTCAGAACCACAAACACAGTACATAAAGAACTCACTCTTTTTTTGAAACCTGTAATTTTTATCAGCACAAATACACAACAAAATCATTCTTGAAACCTGTAATTTTTATCAACACAACACACCGATTCATCTTTCTTTGTTTGCCAGATAGAAGCTCTCAATTCCGACGCACCCTTGTCAAAGATCCGCGGATATCTCCACTGTGAATTCAACAACAACTCAGCATCGCACCACCACCGCGAATCAGATCCGCTCCATTTTTCGACTATACCCACCAACGGACACAGCCTTCGTCTCCCTCCGATGCACAAAGCCGGCAGACGTCCTTCGAATAATCACCGTCGCTGACTATAGATCCGGCGAGCCACTCCCTGCAACCAGCCTCCGACGCACCGCTCCCCTCCGACCGTCTCACAGGTGTGCACAGTTCGTGACCGCACTGCCATCGCCCCACGCCGTCGGCAATGAAACAGCTGCAGTGCCCTTCCTCCGGTAAACTTCCTTTCCATTTATTGTTGTTGTTTCTGAGATACTCTATTTCATTAATTTAATGCTTTGTTGGAATATTAGAGAGTTGTTTTGATTGTTAAATTTTGAATTAATTCATAAGGAGATTTGTATGAGAAAAAGAAAATGAAAAGAAAAGTAGAAGTTAGAGTGAAAGGGGTTACGTTTCTGTTTATGTGGCTGATATACATTGCAAATGTCTTGTTCTTTTTTTTTTATTATTAAAAATAAGAGAGACACGTGGCTTTATGTCATTGGTTGGATTAAAACACCATTTGAAAAGTCAACACAAAATTTGGCTTGTTACTGATTGAAATGCAATGTACATAATTTTCTATCTTTTTGCTCTTTTTCTTTATTTTATAATAACTTCTACGTTATTATTTTATTTTATAATTAATATTTTGTTTATTTACCATATTTGTTTGATTCATATACTTAATGAAGTTTATTAGAATAGTTATTTAAAAATAAGATCTAAAAAGGGTGCATTTTTTAGTTTAACCAATAAATACAAAAATATTTTAGATTTGTTAGCATTTTTCTCATGTTAAAAACACAAAAAAATATGTTATTTAAATTTCATTTTTTTAAGAATTTTAATATGCTTACCTTTATTAATATTGTCAATATTTTTTTATCATTTTTCATACATTATTCCCTATATACGTACTAACATTTTATTCCGATTGCGAGGTACCATTGAGCTATTGGGCTATTTCAAAGACATTTACAAGTTTTCTCTTTAATTTTTACATATTATCTTTCGCCTTAATTTTCATTTGGATTTATTGTAATAATCGTAGTTTATTTTTTCCGCATTTTATTACTTGTAATTCCCCATCCCGAAGCCATGTAATAGCGTACTATTTAATTTCCGCACTTTAATTTTCTGTAAATATATTAACTGCTAGTAACTAGGTGTGTATGGTAAGACTAAAATCAATCATAGTTCACCTTAATTCAAGATAAGATAATCGAATCTAACACACTCTTGTTCACACACACACACACACATACACACACACTTTGACTTTCAAACAAAACAAACGAGCTAAGCAAATTAAGAGCCCGTAGATAACTACGGATGAGAAGGGTGCTTATACCTTCCCTTTTCATAACTTACCCCCCGAGCCCGTTTCTTTAAAAAAGGTCTTTTTATCTGTTCTTTTTTTACCTTTCCTATAAACTGGATAAAATAAAAGTCGGTGGCGACTCTTGCTCACCGCAACATTGCTTGCGAAATATTAAAGTCAGTTCTCCCACCGAGTTACAAAGATAGTGAAGCAATATTTTATCTATTTACAAATGGTTAATCGGATGCATCTTGAGGAAATAATAGAACTACTTAGGTTTCAGAATCTATATCCATTTCTAGAGGTTGATGTGAATTTCAATTAGGAGTTGGTTAAATTGTTTTATGTTGGTATCCAAGGAGAGCTTGAGGATATTTATTTTAGGTTAAGATTGGTTATAATGTTGTTAAAGTTGACATAGAATTATGGAAAGATTATGGCATGTACCCACAACCACCTGATGCTATCAAAGTTACTAATAGAAAACCATTTCCTAGATTTGATTACAAATGGGCTCTAACCTCTCTTTTGAAAAGTCCTTTCAACACCAAGACTGTGAACAGTGTTCTTTTCCCAAAAATTGTAACCACAGGTGCCTTATGTCTACCGGATCGAATCCTTCAATGGATTGTGTCCTGGATAATTCGACCTAAAAAGGTTGGTCTATGTTGGGTTGATCAGTGTGAAGTGCAATTGATTTATCCAATCGAGAACAAAATAAGAATTCATTGGCCCTATTACATAGCTAGTAGGATGTTTGATCTCTGAAGCTCACCAAGAGGCACTGCGCTATGCTACGCATCCTTTGTTCAAGGCATTCTCAACAGGTCTGACATTGGTGTTTTGGGTATTTCGTTTATGGAACTATCAACCGATCAAGAATTCACTCAAAAAACCCTTACCATGATGAGTCATCTATGGGATCGAACAAATCAAAAATATCGGTATACTGTCAAAAGTTCCACTGTGAAATTGCAAGATGATTCTGATGATGAAGACGAAGAAGAAGGTAATGAGGAAGAAAATAAAAAGGAGGAAGAGAATGAGGCTGAAGAAATGGAGGAAGAACCTCAAATGACTCATGGGCAAGGTAATGCCATTTTGGAACAATTGGAGAACATGCGTATTCAACAACAAGAATGTCATGATCTCACAAGTGAGCGCATTACAAATCTGTACAATATGGTTTGCCTTCAAGGTGAACAATTTGCTGCATACTCCTCTCTCCAAGACCAACAATACAACATCTTGCACAACATGATTCAAACCCAATCCAACAACTTTGCCTCCTTCACATCCCACTTCATGCAACATTATCCAACCAATCAACCAAATGAGGAACCAAGAGGAGACGAGAATTCGGAGGATTGATTTGTCTCATTTCATGGATCTATTGATTTCATGCACTCTTAATTTCATGAGTTTCATTTCAAATGTACTGTTTAATTAATTTTATGGACAACGTTATGTGTGTTTGCTTTGTCTCCAAATATTGGTCATGTAATGCACTCCATAACATTTGATGTTATATGTATGGCTTTATTATCTATTGTTGGTCACATTATTAAATCTCTATATGGTCTGCACTAACATATTTTATGTGAATCACTGTTGGTGTTATAAGTTGCTTAGTTGAAAATAATTCGAAAATGTTATAACGTGTGTTACCTTTGACCATATGCTTTTCTCTTTTTGATGTTGTCAAAGGGGGAGAAGAAGCTAGCAAGAAAAGTATGAAGGTGATTTACATAATGCACATATTCATGAGGAGCTCACTCGACGAAAAATTGATCAAACATATACTTAGGTTTTGCCATCATAAAAAGGGGGAGTATGTGAGGGCAATACACCTCTACCCCGTATTTTAATGATGTCAAAACTTCCTATGAATGTGTGGATTCATGAAGAACTTACTAGATATTGGTAATCAGGATCAAACCTCAAGAAATGAGTGCTTATGAAAATACCTACAACATGCGTAGAATCTTGAATGGTCTGCGTCGACTCATGGAGAAAACTTAAGCATTGCATCAGCCTCGGGAGAGCTCGCGCTGACCCAATGGTCGGCTCAAAATTGGAAGTATGAAATTTTTAGTATGCGTCGACGCGTGTCCTGCTATGAGCGACGCATGAAATCATCAAACATCCTTTCACCAACCTCGGGAGCGCTTACGCCCACTTCTATGGTCGACTCACAATGGGAGTAGAAATTTCCTCATATTGCGTCGATGCATGCCCCTACAGCGGTCGACGCAAGACATAAAAACTTAGCTTCCCATCTACCTCGAGAGAGCTTGTGCCAACTGGTCCTTTTGTTGCGGTCGATCGTTCGCTGCTTTTGATCAATTTTCTGCTACACTTTGTTCTCTTGAGCCGTTGGTTAACACATATAAACACATTTATGTCATTTTTCAAATCTAACAAAAAAAAGTGAAAGAGATACACATTGAGCTCTTCATCTTTATTCTCTCATGCATCCATCATCAAATACACATAACAATTTCTGTTGATCAAGGTGCAGAGGTGTGGTGACAATGTTCAAACTAAAGATAGAGATTCAGATTTGGGTTGAGCTATTGTCGGTTTTTTCTTGGATAAAATCATTGGAGTTTTCTCCTCCAAGATCTTGGAGATTTGGGGGTTTTTGCACAAGTATTTGCTTCATCTAATTCATCCGAGTGAAAGGATTTAGAAACTGTACGTTTGTTCAATTGAGTCGCGACAATCGGAGGATTGTGAAGAAATATTTATGGGTCATAATTCTTGCGATCAAAATCAGCCGAGTGAAAGGTTTGCGGAACGTTGAGTGCTTGCAAACAAGTAGCGTTAACCGGAGGTTTGTTCGAAGGATTTGACACACTTGGTTCAGCTTGAATCAAAGGAAGGGAAGAGTATTAGATCAATTTTCTGCAATTGTAAATTGGGTATTGGTAACTATTCTTCTCTTGTAAACACTTTGCAACTTAATAGCATATATCTTAATTCTAGATTTTAGAATTAGGGGCAGACGTACCCTACGTGAGGACGACAAGGGAAACTGCCTAAACAAATCATGTGTTATTTTCCTTTCTCGTGTATTACTTTCATTCACCAAAATTTGTGTGATATTGACCTGTTAGAACTTGGTGTATTTTGCACACCAAGTGTTTGACGAATTAATAAACAAAACAAATTATTAAAATTATTTTAAAATAACAGATCATTGGAAGTAATATGTACTCATTGACATTTTTTAATTGCTTGATAATATTGAATAAAGTATTGATTCGTATTTCATCAATTTTAATCCATTCAGTTCGCATATCCGGTCATTCCTATAATGGATCTTTTTAGACGAGTTTGAATCCGGGTGCTTTCGCTTACATTTGAAAAAGCGTGAAAATTAAAATAAGGGATCTATTCAACTCCCCTTCTAGATCCGTCCTATCATCAAACACTGAGAATCCAGAAATTTGAGGAAAGGAGATTGAGATAGTGCTAAATTGAATCAAAACATGATAAATACTTGCATTTGATTGTAAATACTTGCTCCGGTGAATGGAAGAAGTTACGAACTATGAAAGTTGGAGAATGAATGTGAACTCGTAGGAATCAATAGTCGATTCTCACAAAAGACGTCATTGTTCCATTCTGAAACCAAAAATTAGAAGAAGAATGATATTGATGGCGGATCGTGGATTTAGACATGGTGGAATGGAGGACCTACAAGGTTAGCACTTAAACTCTTAAGTCAATATGTTTGGAAGAAGACTGGATTTAAATTGTGTTTGAAATCTCCTACCTGAATTTGATGCATTCACTACATATACTAGAGAGGAAAAAATTAACTGGCTATTAGTTAAGAGTGAATTATAGAAACCTGTTAAATATGTTTGCAACTGAGATTTTTGATGATTCCTGGAATGATGACTTTCATGTATTAGAAAGATTCTTGAAGAAATGAAACCTTTATCTAGCGATTGGTCGGGATCGGCGTGGTCGGCTTAAATCCATCTGGTCAGCCTACAACAATTTCATATACAGTTATTTTGTTTTACTTGTAGTGTGTAGTTTTATCAATGATGTGACATTGTTGCATACCTGAACATATATACAATATTACTTGCAACAAAAATGATATTCTTACACCATTTTCTTACATCTACACCGTATTTCACTATTCACCTATACGGTGAACAACAAAATATAATTAATATATATATATTTTGCTTTTAAAATTGAGAGAATATGAAAACAAAATTATGTCATTAACTAATTTCATAATTTTATCAACCAACTTTTTACATTTTATTAACCAACTTCATAACTACTAAAAATCTAGACAGTTTATTAACCAACTTCATAACTTCAGTAACCAAGTTTTTATATTTTATTAACCAATTTTGTTTTAATACTAAAAATTATTTTTAATATCAGGATTTTTATAAACCAACTACATTACTTCATTAATTAATTTTTTACAATTTATTAACCAATTTTATTTTACTATTAAAAGTCACTATTCATATACTATTTATTAATACTATTCATTGTCATTGTTCACGAATATTGTTCACCATTTATTATTATTTTATTAAAAAACACTGTTCACGGTATAAATACGGTGAACAGTGTATACAATATAAGTATTGGATGTAAGAAATGGTGTAAGCATAACATCTTGAGAAATGCTATTATGACACTCTATTTGATATTTACACCGTATTACTGTATAGTTAACTTTTTACTTTAATTTATTACTTTTATGTGCATAAGAATTTGTGCCTCTTTTAAAATGAAATTTACAGCTACGGTGTAACATATGTAACATATACGTAACATATACACGTTGTTACAATTTCAGTGTAAGTATAGCATTCCTGTTTTATACTCCCTCCGACCAGGAGTTTTTGTGGATAGGGCATGGATTCTCCCCCAAAAGAAAAAATGTTCATTTTGTTTAATTTTTCATTCATCAGTAATTCACTATTTTACGGAAAATATTTATATGGACACAACTGTAACACATAGATTTACACACAACCATTCACATTTTTTTGGTTATTGAAAAATTTAAATAAAATCGTCTCTCTCCTCCATTAAACCAACGACCCTCATGATGGAAATTAAAAAAGAAAATTTTATTTTAAATAAATTTTTAATTTTTTCACTTTTTATTGATTGATCCTAAAAGTATGAATTTAGATTTGTATGCATGCAAGTATTTCTCCTATTTCACACATAGTCATGTGCATGCAGAGTCGACCGTATGCAAGAGAAATAAACTCTACAAGACTTCAAATTTTGGGAGACCCTAGGTTTTAAAACATGCAACTTTTTTCTTTAATATTAATAGACATACAAAAAAATTATAATGAAAATTCAATAAATTAAAAGAATTTTTGATAAAAATTCGGTACATACAAAAAATATGAATAGTTAAAAGTCAAAATAATTATAATTAAATTTATTTTTAAATAATATATAACTATATTTTTACATGTTATTTTAATTATTATAACTAATTTTTTAAAAATTTGGGACCGTTATTTAAATTAAAACAACACATCCAGATTGATTATCCCCCATAATGGTTTCACCAACCCCTCCCCCCTTCACATTAACCTCATCTTCAACAATTTCCCTCACATCAATTTCACCACCTCCCACATGACCCTCTTCTTCAACAGTTTCACCCACAACATTATGACTCACAGCATTAGTAACCTCTTCTATAAGAAACTCACAGTATTATGGCTCAGCTATCGTGTGTTGAATATAGATGTTGTAACACCCGTATATTTTAATTTTAATTTAATTTGGAAATTGAATTAATAATTAGAATTATTATGGATTTTATGAAAATAATTGGAAAAGAATAAATTATGGCATTTGGGCCATGTGAGAGGTTAGCAAGTGAAGGGGTGTTGTGTAGTAAAGCCCTTTACTAAATTAAAATATTATTTTTCATAAAATAATAAGGAATTGGAAAAGGAAGAGTTAGAACGTGAAAAGAGAAGAAGTTGAAGGGAAGAGCTGAGGAACGTAAAGAGGAACGGAAGAGGAAGAGACCAAAATCAAGAATTTTGATAAGGTAAGGGGGACTCTCCGGTTAACATTTCTTATCGTGTTTTGGATGATAACATCGATTAGGAATATTGTCTAGGTCAATTGGATTATATGTTAGGTTTAGGGAGGTTATAATTGATGAAATTGCATAGATTATTGGTTAATAATGTGTTGTTTTGATGTATAATGATGTATGATGATGCAATTGATGATTATTTGGCTGTATATGATGTTTAGAACCGATTTTGGACTTAGCATGTGTGAGATCACAGGGTCTGTCGCAGACCTGAGAATCTGTAAAATCGCAGGTCCACTAAGCGGAGGACCCAACCTAGTTAGCTTCTATCAAGGTCGCTAGTGGTCTGCTGAGCGGGGGTCTGAAGGTAGTTGACTTTTGCCTCACGTCCCTAGTGGTCCGCTGAGCGGACCTTGCTGTGCAGAAAATTGTCCAAACTTGAAAATGACGTATCTTTTGAACCGTTGGCCTGTTTTTAGTGTCGTTTCGAGCACGATGAACCTCATGAGATAACCTATGTGTTTAAATGATGGGACGAAGTGTAACTTAAACTGTTTCAAAACATGATTTTATTTCTTGATGAATGATGTATTATACATATATGTGATGAGATATATTAATTACATGCTATGTTTGAAATAACAATCATGTGATGATTTTATGAGTTGTATGATGATGATAATTGGATGATATTTGAATGATGCTAATATATATTTAAACATACTTGATGATGATGATGGTGATGATGAAGATGATGATGGCATAAGTATGTTATATATGTTGCATTCATTCATAATCATATGTTAAGGCATAATTCCCAAATGATGTTGTGGATTCAGTGAAGGGCATAATTCCCATTGTGTGGAATTTATACTGGCAGGGCCGCATCTTGATGATGTTGGATCGGTCGGTGGGTTATTCCCATTGATGATGTTTGGTACCATATGCATAGTGTCAGTCCATTCATATGCATGATTTTCATAACATGATTGAATGTGTTTCAATGTTATGAGGTGATGATGTGTTGGTTATGTATTTGTGGAATTGTCTGAAATATAATACAATTGAGTGATTAATATAACTATGATATATTATTGTTTATGATGCAATAATATTTGTTAATTGCGATGAGACTCACCCTTACACTATATTTTTCAGATTAAGGATAACGGCTTCGACTTGGTGAGGATTAACTCACGAGTCTTTGTTTAGTTAGCGTCAGGTGTCATGCTCTGATAGATGAAACACTGGGGAACATTATATTTCGAAATTAGTTTAATAACTCTATTTTGTTTTGAATTAATTTTGAGGATAGGTGGTATTTGATGATGAAATGATATTTTAATGATTTATTCCGCTGTGTAAACATGAGGTTGATGAGTTACGAAGGATTATTCCCTAGTAAATGCATGACAGTGACAAATAATTGTTTATTTTATTGTCAATTGTGGCACCCTTGGTTGCATGCACTCCGATTTAATTATTAATTGCTGCGGAGGTTTTAGAAGGGTGTTACAGATGTCACATTTTTTATGCTCCCTATAAATATCAAGTATTTCTAGTGCTCCTTTGTCATCAACTAGTTCAGAAATGCCTAATGAGGGGACTTTGTACTAGATTTTCTCGAATTCCCTATATCCTAAATCCTTAAGCACACCAACAAACTCAAAATATCCCCAAGTGTCAGCATCTATTCTCAAGTCAGAAATTGCTCTTTCTTCATACACACTATGGTCATCATCAACGAATTGACCACTATGATAAATGGTTAGATCCAAATACTCCTCCATTACACCTAAATCATAAAAACCCTAAACTGAATAAGAATCGAGTAATACAAACCCTAAATCACAAACATTCTGAAAATTCCCAAATGTTATCAAACCGCTAATTTTACTATCACCCTAACAGCGCAAATCAGAAGAACAAGAACGAAAAACAAAGAATTGACATACCTGAGAGTAAAGGCGAACCAGAACGTGAATCTTGACTGGAATCTTTGTTGAGTGTGGCATGAACACACAGTTGCTCGAGTTTTTTTCTTCTTCCCTTCTGCAAGTCTAATGTTTCGTTTTTTAGGGTTTGAAGCATGTTTAGGGTATACTTAAAAAGAGTTAGACACGTGAATAAACAATTACCTACATGAAAAATAAATAAATAACACAATTAACGGATGGTAACGGAAGGACTAACGTGCGTCGTTTTAAAAAGTTAAGAAATCTATTTACACTTTTTTAAAATTAAGAGGCGAAAGTGGACCCCGAACTAAAGATAAGGGACGAAAAAAAATATTTAGCTATATATTTTTTACATAGCTCCCCATATTTGAGAAAACAATTTGGTCTTAAAATTCACTATTTTCTTATTGTATTAAAAAAACTAAAAATATTTTTGACTCAACCTTTTTAAATGTTGTCTACGTAAATTTATTCTAAAATACACTTACTATTCCATTTCGCTATTATTTTTCTTTTTTCTCTGGACTCTTTCTTGATAAACATAGTCTCTTTTAATAAACTTTATGAACATGTTTTATTTTAATAAGTAAACCTTAAGAGCATAGTCAAAGATAGTGTTTGTGTTCGTGGCTGTTATGATTAACTGTATTCATCCTCATTTTTCGACTCTTACATTTATCATAGTCAAGTTCTTTTGATTGTAACTTCCGTATTTCACGTATGATAAATTGTGTTTACTAAGTAACTTATTTTTAGTCAAGTAACTAACCTCACCTAGTATTAAGCATATTTACGTCATAAGAACCGACATCCTCGTAACATCTTTTTTGGGTTTTGACTCAACACATCATCATATTTACTACTAATATATATCTTTCATCACATCATCTTTTTAAACTTTCTTAATTTTTTCATTGATTCTGCCTTAATGAAAGGGAAGAAAAAACCAAAAAGTAGTTCAAAATAGAAAAATATATAGCGAAAAGTGGAAAATGAGATTTGATAAAAATATATATATCCGGAAGAAGTGAGTATTGTGCATTATCAACCACAGCTATGAGTGTGAATATTGGGATTATTTGTGTTTGTGTTGTGCTTTTCATGGCAATTGAAGCAATGGGGGTTGCTCCTAGAGCTGCACCAATGGATCAAATTCCAGGTACTTTTCTTCTTTGCCATTGTTAATTAATATTTTAATATTTTTTTTCTTTTTTGTGAGCTTAATGCTTGCTTTGAGATTGCCGCGATTGTTTTGTTCTATTTATATTTATGATTAAAAAAATATATAAATGGAATGGAAATGAGTATATACTTTGGTGTTATCATCGAAGAGTTTTGTCTTTTAGTTTTGGCAAACTATTGTGGGATCAGACTTAGAACAATGTAAACTTAATAGTTTAATAAACCTACATAAGGACGAGGCAATTAAATTAAGGATGGCAGGGTAGAGGAGGTTTTTGGTATAATTGAGAGGCTATTAAGAACTTTTCTTCATTAGTTTTCAGAACTGCTTAGTAATAGATTGCTTCTTGACGGGGTTGGCTTCCAAGTTATCCCCTTAGAAAACAATTTAATGTTGTCTTCTTTGTTCATGTTTTTTAAGTTTGGTTGGTCATTGCTAAGTGTGATGTCAATAAGAGTTTGAGTTTGACAATTTCTTAAGTCGGATATGGAGCTTATGTTTGATCAATTCTACCATCAAGTGATGTTACCCTGTAGTTTTTCGTCGTACTTAATTAAGGTTGCTTGCAGCTTCACTCTTCATAACTCAAAATCGTTATTTTCGGTAAACTTTTTGATATCTCATTTAGAACATATGGTATTCCCTTTAAACTTAACCACTTTTTTGAACAATGAATGCCACTTGTTATAAAATTGAAATATCTAATCTAACCCATTAAGAACTTGATGCGTGGAACAAACAAGACTGAAAACCATACTAAACAGTCTTTAGAAAAAAAACTAATCTACCACTTAGTGTAAACAAAACCTAAATACCAAGAAGAATATAAAGAACAAGAATACATATAAAGAACAAGAACTACCAATCGAACAATAAGGGATTAGAAATGAGTTACTAAAAAGTATATATCCTAATTCATAAGAATATTTCATGTTTATATCCAATTTATGATCTAACCTCTCACCCTCTTAACTTTTAGGTTAAATTATCTCCAGGATACTTTAAATTATTTAATTGTAATAAGTTAGTTATTTATGTTTTTTTTCTACGTGTGAGTCATTTATGTGAACTAACGTCTGCACCGTTGATCCTTTTTACAAATTCTATCCAAAAACATTGAAGTGACACTAATGGTACTGATATGTCACTTAACATAGGTCAGAGACATCATAGAATCATATAATAAAAAAATTTAGAATTTTTTAGTGCATAAAAGTATTTTTAAACTAATTAAAATGCACGCAAAAGAAGAAATTAAAGAAAAATTATAAAACAGAAAATAAAATTCTCATACAATTACACAAAGTGTAAAATGAGAAGAAATATTTTTAGGAATTTTTTCATAATTTTTGGACCAAAAACAGATTTAATATGAATTTTAGAAGTTAAAATAAAATTAATAGAACAAAATAAAGCAGACAAAATGTCAACCGTATAAAGGTGTTAGTTAACATAAAGAACCCACATAAAAAACATAAATGACTAACTTATTACAATTAAAATAATTTAAAGGACCCAGGAGATAAATTAGCCTAACTTTTATATATCTCCATCTATGAAAAGGGATGAAAGGTAATAAAAATATAAAACGCAATTAAGGTCTTGAAATCATGTAATTTTCTTACTGCGTGTTCTTGTTTGTAGAAAATAAGAATGTTTTCAATAAAACAAGACCCCAATCACAATCCCTCTCTCTCCCCATTGACTAAACATTCAAACATCAAATTGCAACAACTTCTTGGCCAGAAGATATGTATTATCTGATTATCATTCTATATATGCGATATATTATAATGAATGCATATTCTAATTATATCCTGTGATGAATTGGAACATACAGATAACGGTTTCGCGGGAGGAATCCTTGATCTAGGTGGGCTGCAAGTGTCTCAAGCATCAACATTTAGCAAAGTTTGGGGCGCCTACGACAGTGGCCCTGACAATCAAGGGGCCTCCGTGTATGAACCAATTGGAATACCTCAAGGATTCTCTATGTTAGGTAGCTACAGCCAACCTAACAACAAGCCTCTTTTTGGATATGTTCTTATTGCAAAGGATGTTTCTTCAAGTACAAGTAATGGAACTTTAAAGCCACCAATTGATTACACGCTTCTATGGAACACCTCATCTCTCTCAACTTATCAAAATTCAACTTTGTATATTTGGTTACCAGTAGCACCTGATGGCTACAAAGCATTAGGACATGTTGTAACCATAACAACAGATAAACCTTCCCAAGACAAAATCATGTGTGTCAGATCAGATCTTACAGAACAATGTGAGACTTCTTCATGGATTTGGGGATCCAATGACTTCAATTTCTATGATGTTAGACCAAGCAATAGAGGAGCTCAAGCTCTCGGAGTTCGTGTTGGCACTTTCGTTGGGCAAAATGGTGGAAATACTAACCCTCCATCTATTTCATGTTTGAAGAATCTCAATTCCATTTCAAAAATCATGCCTAATGAGAAAAAAATTAAGGAAATACTTCAAGTTTATTCTCCATTCCTATACCTACATTCCGACGAAGAATACTTTCCTTCTTCGGTCAATTGGTTATTCTCTAATGGAGCATTACTATACAAGAAAGGTGATGAGTCAAATCCTATTCCAATACAACAAAATGGCACTAACCTTCCTCAAGATCCTAACTATGATGATGCTTATTGGATTGACTTACCTGTTGATGATGCAAACAAGGAAAAGGTCAAACATGGAAATCTTGAGAGCGCTGAATCTTATGTACATGTGAAACCAATGTTTGGAGGAACATTCACTGATATCGTAATGTGGATTTATTACCCATTTAATGGACCTGCAAAAGCAAAAGTAGGTTTTATAAATATTAAACTAGGGAAAATAGGTCAACATGTTGGTGATTGGGAGCATGTGACATTAAGGGTAAGTAACTTGGATGGCAAGTTATGGCATGTGTATTTATCACAACATAGTAGTGGTTCTTGGGTTGATTCATCTCAAATTGAGTTCCAAAATGATACAACAAAAAGACCTATTATTTATGCTTCATTGCATGGCCATGCAACATATCCACATAAAGGTCTTGCTCTACTAGGGAAAAATGGAATAGGTGTAAGAGATGATATGAATAAAAGTAGTAATATTATGGATATGGGAAAATTTGTATTGGTTTCTGCAGATTATTTAGGGTCTATTAAAGAACCAGCATGGTTGAATTTTTATAGGGAATGGGGTCCTAAAGTTGACTATACTTTAGATGATCAGTTGAAAAAACTGAAGAAGGTGTTGCTAATTAGGAAGTTAAAAGATGCTTTCGAAAAAATGATTAGGGATTTACCAAATGAAATGCTTGGTGAGGAAGGACCAACTGGTCCAAAGGCAAAGAATAGTTGGAACGGTGATGAAGTTTGAATTTTGTAGAGTTTTTTTAGTTTATATTGATTCTAATGAAGTTCAAAATTAATTTATAATAATGTTACTGGTGCAACTGAATAACGGGTAATGCGCGGTCATAAATTAGTATTTTGTTTGTTGTGTATTGAATTATAATTATGTTAAATTTTTTTAATAAATATAATCAATAAATTTATATCATTAATTATTTATTATGAACCACAAGTGATATCTTAGTTTTGAAAAATTAAATAATTAAATTAGATAACACATGTGGTTTTTTAAATTTTGATTATCATGTTTTTTATACTTATTTCTTTTTAGGGTTAAGTAAGTGTGTGGTCCCTATAAAATTATAAAAAAAAAAAAATTTGTCCCAATTAAAAAAATGACATGTTTTAGTTTCCACAAAATTATTATGCACATAGTTTAAGTGCAGGCTATATTTTAAAATTTTGAAAATTGTTTAATTACCTTAAACTATTAAATTTTTGAATAATTTTTTTCATATGTGTTTATAATACTATAAAATATTTCTTTACTAAATTATAGAATTTTTTAAAATGAGAAGAATTAAATATGAATTTCTTAAATTTCAAAAGATAATGATAAAAGTAATGCAAATCTCGACTTAGAAATTAAATTTTGAATTCTTTTTTTCGAGGAATTTTTTATAACGTTCTAAACATGTCTGTAAAATAATCATTCAAAAATACAAATCAGTTTAACAGTAGGGACTAAAACTACGTGCATAATAATTTTGTGGGGACTAAAACATATCATTTTTTTATTAGGGACCAAAAATAAATTTAACCTCTTTTTAACATATTTAATTTTAAATTGTTAATGAGATGTATTTATTTTTAGTCCTCAATAAAGTTTAAATTTTATTTTCAATTATTATCAAATAAAACTATCAAAAGCTTTTAAAATTTATGTATATATTATCAAATATTAGTTTTATGATAAAGAAAAGTGTTTTAAATGATAGTTACTTGATTAACTTAATTCTTTAAGAAAAAGAACTATTTTAATTTATTATAAATAGTATTATAAAATGTTTATATGATTTTGTATGATTTCAGTTGAAACATGATTTATTTAGAAAATACTATCTTTATTTTTTAATATATTCATTATATTTATTATTATAATAAAAAAATGAGCAAATTAAAAACGATATTTTCTTATGTGATAAAACTTAACTTGTAAAAAAATTCATATTTAATTCATCTCTAGTAAAATAAAACTTAAATTTTTGTGAGAGATATCCTTATAATGTGATAAACTTTATTGCAAAAAAATCACTAAAAAAAAACTTTTATTATCATAAAAACGATGTCTTTGAATTAGCGAGGAATTAGCTACAGATTAGTTACAGATTAGCTACGGATTAGCTACAAATTCTGGGTTTTTATATATTTGTGAAAGACCCTATGACGAAATACCTGTCTCTAAATAAAATTTATAAAAAATATAAAAATCGACAAAATGCCACATGGCATCCATGTCAGCATCTTTGTCATGCTATCATTGTAACGTGGCAGTGCCACATCAGCTCTGATAACAAACGTTAGCATGAGGGATCAAAAGTGTAGATGAAAAATTTTAGAGGGATCATTCCTTAAAAACAATATTTAGAGGAACTAAAATTAAATTTGAAATATTTAGAGGGACAAAAAAATTCATTACCTTAAAAAATAATATTGAAAATCTCTTTTCTTTAATTTTTATAATTAAAAAATAATTGAAAAAAATGAAGAAAAAATTTAGAAAATGAGATTTTCATTACTTTTATCATTATTTTTTGAAATTTGAAAAATTCATATTTAATTCTTCTCGTTTTAAAAATTTCTAATACTTGATAAATAAATATTTTACAGTATTCTAAACATATATAAAAAAATTATTCAAAAATTTAAAAATTAAAGGGTAATTAATCAGTTTTTAAAATTTTAGAAAATAGTAGAGACTGAAATTGCATGCATACAAATTTTAGAAGGACACCATTCGTTGAAAGAAAATTTTATAGGGACTAAAAATACAGGGTCGCATATTTATATGGACTAAAAACATATTTAACCCTTTAATTTATTATAATAAATAATAGATAAGAGCACCAAAAGATTTGAATTCGAGTACAAGTATTAGCATTTGGAATTGTGGTAATTTCTTTTTTGTAAAAATGAATTTTTAGGTGATCAGTCTCTCTTACTCGTTTTGGGAGTTTTATTTTGTTGCTATAATTACAATTTAGACACATAAATACTCATAAAATTAGTAACACATTTAATAATAACAACAATGAACTTAAAATGAAATATATAAATGCAAGACATGAGTCAGAAACTAAAATGTCTTCAACCATACACAACACTTTTAACCATCTACATATTCAGGTTAGTAATTGTTCAGTTTTGTAATTAAAATCGTTGGTGCAAATGGTAAACCTGTAAGATTAGGAGTTTAATTCTCAGCCCATCTTTTGAATCAAAAGAGGATAAAGTGAATTATGGACCGGAAATCATACATTTTTGGCACAAATGTTGATATTTATGTAGTGGACAAAATTGAACATTCCTTGTTTTGAGTTTGAGGTTGGTCCAAATCAGTTTCTTGTAAAGCTTGCTAGGACGTACACTATTGTCAAAACACATTTCACCTTGCACGTGAAATGCATTTAATCTTGGCTACTTAAGCGATGTAATGAATGGGTGTCATGAAAAGCTGTCACTTTATCCCTCAGTTTTAAAACACCGAGGGGCAAAATTATCTGCACATAGATTCGAACCCCAACATCTTCACGTTTATTATTTTCAAAACTAGCGCATCATACCTCTCAGTTTAGGAACAAAATCAAGGGGTAAGATAGATTGTTTTTAAAAAAAAACTCGTTACATTATTTACATAGGATATTAATAAATTAATTTGTTTACGAACTACATTGTTTACCCAGAATATTACATTGTTTACATAAAATATTAAAGTAAGAATTAATTTGTCAGAGAAGATAAATTGTTGGATCTTTGAATCATTGAATTTTGGAGAAGATCAAATGTTGGGTGGTAGAATATTTTCAATTGTTTTTGCTTGCATTTGTTTCTGATATAAAATAATAAAAAAAGGATTAGATAAATAAATCATTTTCTTCTCAAATAAATATTAAAGAACACAAACCTTAAATCCAAATGATCTTAAACTCTTGGAATCCAATATAGAGAATTATTCATGGAAAATTCTTTCACTAGAAGAGAACAAGATAGTTTCAAGTGCTTCATACTTCATTGGCAATTTTTTATATTCATAATGCTTTTCTAATGGGTGCCTTTTAGGTTTCACGTGGATCACTAATAGTAGTGTCTTGAGCGTTGATACTTATTAAATGAAAGACAGAGATTTGCTTGAGGACGGTGAGTATCCTTAATAGACACACTCATTTATCCCCTCGGTTATGACAAAAACCGAGGTAATAAATTGTAAGTATTGAGTGAGCCTAATGTTAGACAATAGGAATGGTCTAGAGGAGGGTGAATAGACCACCTTTTTCCGACTTAAGAAAATTTTAGCTTTTGAAACGTGACTTCCCTAAATCACTTAATCGTCTCCGAGTGATCGCGTTATCGGGGACCGGATATGTGCACTAAACCGAACGGATGAAAAACGGCGAATAATGAATTACGTTTTAACGAATTTATCAATTACGTCAATTTCACACTTGATAGTATATTACTCACAATGAACGTTTATACCAAAAATTTGAACAAAAATTGATTGAGGAATTTTATCGAACACTTGGTGATCGATATTTACCAAACCTTAATTTTTTGTTCAACAATGGAAATTTAATAAAACGAATAGAAACAAGATAGAAGTAAGAACGATAAAGAACACGAGATTTGTTAAGGCAGTTCCTCTATCGTCCTCGCAGGAGTACGTCTGCCCCTAATTTCAAATGAAATTAGGAAAGTTTTATTTGATTGCAAAATGTTTAACAAGGATAGAATTTACCAATCACCAACTACACACATGCAGTAAAATTGAATACAATTCGATCCTCCCCTTGATTCAAGTTGAATCAAGTCAATGTCAATGATCTTCGCCGATCAAGACCCCGATCGTTCCTTTTTCAATCCTCCGGTTGTAGCAAATTTGTTGAGCGGGTCTTCAATCCCTCAATCCCTTATGCACGGCTGAATTGATTACCAAAGCGAATCGATCGTCAAAAGCCTTCGTACCAAATCTTTGATGAAGAAGGAAAAACCCAAAGGTTTTATACAAAAAACACCCTCAACAATCTTCACTCGAACAAGATAAATGTCTACCGTCGAATCTCGAACAAGACAAATGTCTACCGTCGAACCTTATTAACACACGTTCCTTACTTCGATCAAAAAAGATGATTATGTGTGATTTTCGATCAATAAGCGAAAGGTTGAAGATGAGAAGAAGCTTGAGTATATCTTTCACGTTTCTTGTTGAAATGCTTGAGAATGATCAATTGGATATTTATACCACACCCTTTGCATAGGCCAATTAGAACACAACAAAAACTAGTATAGGAAGCGGTAGGTCGACCTGCTCCCCTGCATAGGTCGACCTATTGAGAGTTTTGCACCTGAAAATGAACTAAGTGTGACACTTGCGTTGACCTGAAGGGTCGGCGTGCGCATACTCGAGATTTCCTCAAAATGCCATGCGTCGACCTGAGCCATCAATGCGTCGACGCATTTTGTTCGTACAATGAATCCTTGAGTCACCAAGGTGGATGCGTCGACCTGAAGGGTCGGCGTGCGCATACCCGAGATTCCTCCAAAATCCCATGCGTCGACCTGAGGAGGCAATGCGTCGACACATTCAGCCTTTACATGAATTCTTTCACAAAATGCTTGCAGTAGGTCGACCTATGGTATTTGTGAGTCGACTTATTGATGTCTTGTAGCAAAAAATGCTTGTCCTTGCTGCATCCATTTAATTTCTATGATTCCACTTTAATTGTAGCTAATTCACAATGTTTTGACATCATGAAAACTACACCATTGCCCTCACACCTAAGAGGGGTGAATTACGTACTTTAAAAATTTCTGGTTTTATGGAATGATGATTCTTTATTTTTTGGTTTATGTAATATGATGAAAGCGATAAATAGTAGAAAGATAAAGTACACTGAGAATTATCCTAGTTCACCTCACATTCTCAGAGTACATCTAGTACCTTACAACATGTAAGAGATTTTAATATTATTAGATCTTTAGACAAGATACACATAGTCTTTTTATACAAGACTCTAACCAATCACTAAGGCAACAACAACTTATGATCAACCAAGTTGAAATGAGAACAATCCTCTTCAATTCAACTCTCTTGCTTCCAACAATCTTGGAAAGCGAGGTATCTACACCAATCACTCTAAAATTCATATATTTTAAGTTTTTAAAATCAATTCTACTAAACTCAATTATATCAAAATCAATTATTTCCAGCATCAATTCAAACACATATTTCACTGACTTTTTTACCATACTCATGTTATTACAAATTTTTTACCCAACACATCATTGTGTGGGGCTTAACAATATGTACTGCGTAGTAATATCATCCATTATTCCATTTGTACATATCCAAGAAAATATTTTAGGGTCGAGTCCTATACCTAACCAGGATCCGAGAACCTTATAGTTTGGATACCTCAAAGATGATTCAGGCATTTGTACGCGACCTAGATTAACCATGGGAAAAGGCTCATACTCAGGAAGCATGAAACAGAGAAGTCAAGAAGTAGACCATTAACAGATACATTGTATAATGGCTCATTGAAGCCTTAATTAAGGTTGACATTGGACGTTACAGAATGGAGCTTAATGGAGGCCAATTCAAGAGATCCCTCTTAAATGAGGAGCTTGATGATCGAGAGTATATAAAGGGGAACCCGCAAGAGGGTTAAGCAAAACATCCTTCTTGGACGTACTGCACTATCAGTATATTCTAAATCCCTAGATAATCTCACAATATTCATCTCATTGAGACTCTCTCTATTCCAATACGGAAGTCACAAGTGTTTTTACGCAAGAACATTTGGTGCCCACTGTGAGGCCTTGGTAAAACTAGCTCGGGCCATACAAATCCTATTTGAAATTTTGTCAACTAAAGGCAATCCCCCTGACATGGCGCAACTATTAGCCATGTTGGAGGATCTTCGGCAACATAATGAGACCTTACATGACAGTGTAGCCACCCTGCAGTAACAAAGTCAGAGTCATAGGGACGATGATCCGAAAGAGGATCTTATAGAACCCCAACTTCTATCTCAGGTTATCTAAAATGATGAGGCCCCGAGAACTTCAAATTCTCATCGCTTGCGTCATATGCCGGCAAATCAGACCCATGGGAACATGTCATCACGATCATCAATCAGATGGTCGTAATTTCTCCCTCTGGCTCACTCAAGTACAAATTCATGGCGGGGAACTTCAAAGAGATGGCCCTTAGGTGGTACATGAGCCTACCGTGTTTGTCGGTGGAAATTTATGCTGACCTAATTGTGAAGTTAGTGCATCACTTCTCGTCCAATTGACACCGGAAGGGTTCAACGACCACCCTGTTCAATGTAAGAGAGAAGCAATCAGAGTCTCTACGAGATTAGGCCAGATTAAATGAAGAAACCATAAAAGTATCTCACCCCAACAAGGAGATGTTTGTTGGCGCCTTCCAACATGGTCTGCGATCCGGACAATTCAATGAGTCCTTGGCTCAGAAGACAACCTCTAATATGAATAAGATCATTAACCGAGTTGAGTGCTATATTAAAGGATAATAAAGTAACCAAGAAAAACCCTGCAGGGATGGCAACAAAAAATATAAAATTAAGGAAGAAGGGTCGAGACCGAGAAACGAACCTCCCCAAACTCCTTTGCGTCATCCTCCCAGTCCGCGAACCTTCTGCCAGCCAACCTATCCAGAGGATAAGGTGACTCCCCAGAACACCCGGAGAAGCGAGATATTCAAGGAGGTGGGCCGTATGAATTTGTTGCCACCACCTTGGCTCCCTCAGGGTGTTAACGCTATGATGGGTGACAAAAAAACAACTTTGTGCAACTACCATCAAATCGGTTGCCACCACACGGACTAGTGTCATCACCTAAAAAGGGAAATTGAAGCACTAATACAGAGAGGGAATCTCCTAACATATTTCAGATTTTATTTTTAGCCCATCTAAATATTTCTTTCAAAGAATGGTCCCTCTAAAATTTATCATTGTCACTTTTGATTCTTCTTGCTAACGTCCGTTAACAGAGCTGACGTGACACTACCACGTGGCAATGCTAGCATGACAAAGATGCTGACATGGATGTCACATACCATTTTGTCCCCATTTTATGTTTTTAATATAAATTTTACTTATCGTGACAGATATTCCGTCACAAAATTCGTCGCTAACATCATCATATAAAAATCCAAAATTTGTAGCTAATCCTTAGCTAATTCCTAGCTAATTCAAATACATAATTCTTATGACCTAGATTTCGTTTTTTTAATGATTTTTTGTAATAAAGTTTATCACATTTTAAGGATATCTCACAAGAATTTATTTATTTTTTATCTGAGATGAATCAAATATGAATTTTCTTACGAGTCGATTTTCTTTAAAATGGAAACAAGGAAAACGTTAGCATATGATTGAGTTTTAGGCTAATATTTTGTAAGGAAGTAGATGATAACACATAAAAAATTATTTGAAAATTTTCATGGCATTTAAAATAAGTCTTGATTTATTTTGATTTTTCAATCAAAACACATATATGTGTTTTGATAGAAAAATCAAAATAAATTGAGACTTATTCGAAATGTAATGAAAATTTGCAAATATTTTATATAAGTTATGATATAACTCTGTGCAAAATAATAGCTTAAAACGCAATCATATGATAATGTTTTCCTTATTTCCATTTTATAGAAAACTTAACTTGTTAAAAAATTCATATTTAATTTATCTCTAGTAAAATAAAACTTAAATTTTTTTGAGAGATATCCTTATAATGTGATAAACTTTATTGCAAAAAAGTCATTAAAAAAAAATTTTATATCATAAAAATGATGTCTTCGAATTAGCGAGGAATTAGCTAAGGATTAGTTACAAATTAGCTACGGATTAGCTACAAATTCTGGGTTTTTATATATTTGCGAAAGACCTTATGACGAAATACCTGTCTCTATAAATAAAATTTATAAAAAAATATAAAAATGGACAAAATGCCACGTGGCATCCATGTCAGCATCTTTGTCATGCTATCATTGTCACGTGGCAGTGCCACATCAGCTCTGATAACAAACGTTAGCAGGAGGGATCAAAAGTGTTGATGAAAAATTTTAGAGGGACCATTCCTTAATAACAATATTTAGAGGAACTAAAATTAAATTTGAAATATGTAGTGGGACAAAAAAATTCATTAACCCTAAAAAATAATATTGAAAATATCTTTTCTTTAATTTTTATAATTAAAAAATAATTGAAAAAAATGAAGAAAAAATTTAGGAAATGAGATTTTCATTACTTTTATCATTATTTTTTGAAGTTTGAAAATTTTATATTTAATTCTTCTCGTTTTAAAAAATTTTAATACTTGATAAATAAATATTTTACAGTATTCTAAACATATATAATAAAATATTCAAAAATTTAAAAATTAAAGGGTAATTAATCAGTTTTTAAAATTTTAGAAAATAGCAGAGATTGAAATTGCATGCATAAAAATTTTAGAAGGACACCATTCCTTGAAAGAAAATTTTATAGGGACTAATAATACAGAGTCACATATTTATATGGACTAAAAACGTATTTAACCCTTTAATTTATTATAATAAATAATAGATAAGAGAACCAAAAGATTTGAATTCGAGTACAAGTATTAGCATTTGGAATTTTGGTAATTTCTTTTTTGTAAAAATGAATTTTTAGGTGATCAGTCTCTCTTACTCGTTTTGAGAGTTTTATTTTGTTGCTGCAATTACAATTTAGACACATAAATACTCATAAAATTAGTAACACACTTAATAATAACAACAATGAACTTAAAATGAAATATATAAATGCAAGACATGAGTCAGAAACTAAAATGTCTTCAACCATACACAACACTTTTAACCATCTACATATCCAGGTTAGTAATTGTTCTGTTTTGTAATTAAAATCGTTGCTGCAAATCTTTGATGCGGTGATGCGAGATTCTACGGTGCAGTGGTAAACCTGTAAGATTAGGAGTTTAATTCTCAGGCCATCTTTTGAATCAAAAGAGGATAAAGTGAATTATGGACCGGAAATTATACATTTTTGGCACAAATATTGATATTTATGTAGTGGACAAAATTGAACATTCCTTGTTTTGAGTTTAAGGTCGGTCCAAATCAGTTTCTTGTAAAGCTTGCTAGGACGTACACTATTGTCAAAACACATTTCACCTTGCACGTGAAATGCATTTAATCTTGGCTACTTAAGCGATGTAATGAATGGGTGTCATGAAAAGCTGTCACTTTATCCCTCAGTTTTTAAAACACCGAGGGGCAAAATTATCTGCACATAGATTCGAACCCCAACATCTTCACGTTTATTATTTTCAAAACTAGCGCATCATACCTCTCAGTTTAGGAATAAAATCAAGGGGTAAGAGAGATTGTTTAAAAAAAAACTCGTTACATTATTTACATAGGATATTAATAAGTTAATTTGTTTATGAACTACATTGTTTACCCAGAATATTACATTGTTTAAATAAAATAATAAAGTAAGAATTAATTTGTCAGGGAAGATAAATTGCTGGATCTTTGAATCATTGAAATTTGGAGAAGATCAAATGTTGGGTGGTAGAATATTTTCAATTGTTTTTGCTTGCATTTGTTTCTGATATAAAATAAAAATAAGGTTTAGATAAATAAATCATTTTCTTCCCAAATAAATATTAAAGAACACAAACCTTAAACCCAAATGATCTTAAACTCTTGGAATCCAATATAGAGATTTATTCATGGAAAATGCTTTCCCTAGAAGAGAACAAGATAGTTTCAAGTGCTTCATACCTCATTTGCAATTTTTTATATTTATAATGCTTTTCTAATGGGTGCCTTTTAGGTTTCACGTGTATCACTAATAGTAGTATCTTGAGCGTTGATACTTATTAAATGAAAGATAGAGATTTGCTTGAGGACGGTGAGTATCCTTAATAGACACACTTAATTATCCCCTCGGTTATGACAAAAACCGAGGTAATAAATTGTAAGTATTGAGTGAGCATAAGAGGGGTGAATTACGTACTTTAAAAATTTCTGGTTTTATGGAATGATGATTCTTTATTTTTTGGTTTATGTAATGTGATGAAAGTGATAAATTGTAGAAAGATAAAGTACACCAAGAATTATCCTAGTTCACCTCACATTCTCAGAGTACATCTAGTCCCTTACAACATGTAAGAGATTTTAATATTATTAGATCTTTAGACAAGACACACATAGTCTTTTTATACAAGACTCTAACCAATCACTAAGGCAACAACAACTTATGATCAACCAAGTTGAAATGAGAACAATCCTCTTCAATTCAACTCTCTTTCTTCCAACAATCTTGGAAAGCGAGGTATCTACACCAATCACGCTAAAATTCATATATTTTAAGTTTTTAAAATCAATTCTACTGAACTCAATTATATCAACATCAATTATTTCAAGCATCAATTCAAACACATATTTCATTGACTTTTTTACCATACTCATGTTATTACATATTTTTTACCCAACACATCATTGTGTGTAACTTAACAACATGTACTACGTAGTAATATCATCCATTATTCCATTTGTACATATCCAAGAAAATATTCTAGGGTCGAATCCTATACCTAACCTGGATCCGAGAACCTTATAGTTTGGATACCTCAAAGATGATTCAGGCATTTGTACGCAATCTAGATTAACCATGGGAAAAGGCTCATACTCAAGAAGCATGAAACAGACGAGTCAAGAAGTAGACCATTAACACATACATTGTATAATGGCTCGTTGAAGCCTTAATTAAGATTGACATTGAACGTTACAGAATGGAGCTTAATGGAGGCCAATTCAAGAGATCCCTCTTAAATGAGGAGCTTGATGATCGAGAGTATATAAAGGGGATCCCGCAAGAGGGTTAAGCAAGACATCCTTCTTGGACGTACTGCACTATCAGTATATTCTAAATCCCTAGATAATCTCACAATATTCATCTCATTGAGACTCTCCCTATTCCAATAGGGAAGCCATAAGTGTTTTTACGCAAGAACATTTGGTGCCCACTGTGGGGCCTTGGTAAAACTAGCTCGGGCTATACGAATCCTATTTGAAATTTTGTCAACTGAAGGCAATCCCCCTAACATGGCATAACTATTAGCCATGTTGGAGGATCTTCGGCAACACAATGAGATCTTACATGACAGTGTAGCCACCCTGCAGTAACAAAGTCAGAGTCGTAGGGACGATGATCCGAAAGAGGATCTTATAGAACCCCAACTTCTATCTCAGGCTATCTAAAATGATGAGGCCCCGAGAACTTCAAATTCCCATCGCTTGCATCATATGCCGGCAAATCAGACCCATCGGAACATGTCATCACGACATCAATCAGATGGTCGTAATTTCTCCCTCTGGCTCGCTCAAGTGCAAATTCATGGCAGGGAACTTCAAAGAGATGGCCCTTTAGGTGGTACATGAGCCTACCGCATTTGTCGGTGGAAATTTATGCTGACCTAACTAAGAAGTTAGTGCATCACTTCTCGGCCAATAGACACCGGAAGGTTTCAACGACCACCCTGTTCAATGTAAGAGAGAAGTAATCGGAGTCTCTGCGAGACTAGGCCAGATTTAATGAAGAAACCATAAAAGTATCTCACCCCAACCAGGAGATGTTTGTTGGCGCCTTCCAACATGGTCTGCGATCCGGACAATTCAATGAGTCCTTGGCTCAGAAGACAACCTCTAGCATGAATAAGATCATTAACCGAGCTGAGTGCTATATTAAAGGAGAATAAAGTAACCAAGAGAATCCTTGCAGGGATGGCAACAAAAGACATAAAAGTAAGGAAGAAGGGTCGAGACAGAGAAAGGAACCTCCCCAAACTCCTTTGCGTCATCGTCCCAGTTCGCGACCCTTCTGCCGGCCAACCTATCCGGAGGATAGGGTGACTCCCGTGAACACCCGGAGAAGCGAGATATTCAAGGAGGTGGGCCGTATGAATTTGGTGCCACGACCTTGGCGCCCTCAGGGTGTTAACGCTATGATGGGTGACGAAAAAACAACTTTGTGCAACTACCATCAAATCGGTTGCCACCACACGGACTAGTGTCATCACCTAAAAAGGGAAATTGAAGCACTAATACAGAGAGGGAATCTCCTAACATATTTAAAAGATCTTGCTGCTCCCTTCACAAAAGGGAGCCTCCTAAAAGCCAGCACAACAAGGAGAGACAATGCAAGAAAAAGGGAAAGGGTCCAGAGGAGGTACACGAAACAAAAGCAGCCCGACACGTCCTTAACATTATTGCGAGGGAGGTTACCGGTGGAGGAGACAGCAGCTTGGTAAGAAAATGGTATGCTTGGCCAGCAATGCACGTATCCGAGTCCGGGTCCACGACTCTCAAGGATGATTCCCATCCAATCAGTTTCTCCAGCCGAGATGCTGAAGGCATCCTCGCCCACAAGAATGGCCATATGGTGATTAAAATTCAGATGCGGGACTGGAGTGTGAAGAGATTTATGGTTGACCCTGGGAGCTCCGCATATGTACTTTACTGGGATGCTTTCAAGGGAATAAAATTTGATACAGCCGAGTTGTTACCCTTCAATGGTACTCTGGTCGGATTCTCGGGAGAACAGGTCCGGGTGTTGGGTCACTTACCGGTATTGACTTTCTTTGGAACTGGAACAAATGTAAAGACGGTATATGGTTCATATACCAGATATAACACTACATCCTCTTACAACATTATCATTGGAAAAACATCCTTTAATGCTCTTGAAGCTGCACTTTCAACTCTATACCTCACAATGAAATATCCACTAGGGGACGACCAGATAGGAGTAATAAAGGGGGACCAAGGATTGGCGAGGAAATGCTACAAAGATAGCCTGAAGTTAATAAAGAAGGCCCAGCCACATAATGAGAATACCAGTCATGGAAGTGCACACAAGGTCAACCTAGACGACATAGACCCCTAAGATGATCCTTTCGAGGATAGCGTAACACCACATGATGAGATCAAAGCGGTTCAGATAGATCAGATGCCCACAGAAATCATGTACATTAACACCAATCTGACTCCCGAGGAGGAACATGAAGTCGTCGGAACAGTGAAAAACAACTTAGATCTCTTTGCGTGGAAACCATCGGACATGCCCGGGATTGATCCAAATTTCATGTGTCTTCATTTGGCGTTAGATCCGAAAACTAAGCTGGTGTCTCGGAGAAAGAGAAAATGAGGGGAGGAAAAGAAGCAGGCGGTCAGAGAAGAAGTCCGGAAGTTATTAGACGGTGGTTTTATCCGAGAGATAAAATACCCTACCTGGTTATCCAATGTGGTGATGGTCAAGAAGAAATTCGGGAATTGGCGCTTGTCTGTCGACTTCACAAATATCAACAAGGCGTTCCCCAAAGACGCGTACCCTTTGCTTCTAATAGTTAACTTATGAATGGGGCTTTCAGGTAAAAGCTTCTTAGTTTTATGGATGCTTACTCAGGGTACAATCAAATATGAATGAATCTTGCGAACGCGCCCAAAACCACATTTATGACTGATAAAAACAATTATTATTATGAGGTATTGTCGTTTGGCTTAAAAAATGTAGAGACAACTAACCAACGGTTGATGGATAAGGTATTTTCTGCCCAAATTGGAAGAAACTTGGAGGTGTATGTGGATGATATTGTGGTAAAATCTGATCAAAAACATTAGCACATTGAAGATATGGAAGAAACATTCATGTCCATTAGAAAATATAACATGAGGGTAAACCCAAAGAAGTGTACCTTTGGGGTGCAAGCCGGGAAATTCTTAGGGTTCATGCTCACCAACCGGGGAATAGAAGCAAACTCAGATAAATGTCGGGCAATCATTGACATACGCAGTCCGACTTTGAAGAACGAAGTTCAACAATTAATGGGTCGGATGGCCCCCTTGTCTCGCTTCTTATCATGTGTCGGGGACAGGTCAGTCCACTTTTTCGTGGCAGTTAGAAAGTCGGTCGAGTTCCAGTGGACCACAACTTGTGAGGAAGATTTTCAAAAGGTGAATAAATTTCTATCTATGCCTCCTATCTTAACACGTCCAAAAGTGAATGCACCTTTAATATTGTACCTAGCCGTGTCGGACAAAGTCATGAGCTTTGTGTTGGTCCAAGATGAAGAGGGAGAAGGAGAGAAACCCTTCTACTTCGTTAACAAGGTCCTAAACGGGGCGGAGCTGCGATACCATAAGATTGAGAGGTTGGTGCTGACATATGTAGTGACAGCTTGAAAATTAAGATATTATTTCCAAGGTCTCTCTTTAACTGTTAAGACGTGTTATCCAATAAGGCATATACTAAAGAAGCTTAACCTGGTCGAGAGGATGGTAACATGGGCTGTAGAGATTTCTAAATATGACATGGAGTATGTCCTGAGAACCAGCATCAAGTCACATGTACTTGTCGACTTCTTGGTGGAACTGAGTGGTCCTACTCCGGATGAAGCTACATGGGTTTTTTTTCGTGGATGGTTCATCAAACCTGAAAAGGAGTGGAGTAAGAGTTGTGCTTGAGAGACCCGGGGGCTTTATTCTAGAGCATTCCTTAAGGTTCATAGCTAATCATTATTAGGAGGAATATGAAGCTTTGATTGTAGGGATGAGGTTGGCTAAAGAGATTGGGGTGAAACATCTAACTGTCATGACTGATTCACAGCTGGTGGTGGAACAGGTAAAAAGTAGGTTTCAAACTAAAGATTTTGAGCTAGTGAAGTATTTGCAGATAGTGATCGGATTGTCAAATTTTTTTAGAAAAATTCGAGATAAAACATATTTCTCGAGAGGAGAATATGAGAGTTCATTTATTGGCTTGGCTGGCTAGTACTAAGGGACTGGGGCTTAATCAAACGGTCATAGTGTTAGAACATAGTTTGGTTCTAATCATATCTTAGAGTTTTAATGATAACAATTAAATAAATTTTGTATAAGTAAATGTGATACTCTAATTCTATGTTTCTTATTTCAGAAGAAGTCCTAACTCAAGTACCATCAGAACATGGACTTTGTGTAACGCTGAACAAACAAAGAAAGAAAAGTCATATTCACAAACTTCTGAATGCATCAACCGCTGTAGGCAAATTCTGATAGAAGTTATATTCACAAAGTCAGACAGAAGTTATGAAGAAAAGGAAAGACAAAATGAAAAGTTCTGATACAAGATAAAATACCGTTAGAGACATAATAATTAAAAGACGGCTGAAGAATTTATGAGGAACAAATATTAAGAAGCGTGGAAAGTACAAATAACAAAGATGACACACAACATTTATTACATAACAGCTTACGAGGATGCAACGGACAACATTTCCAAAGGCTATAAATAGAAGACCAATTTGAAAAAGTAAACTAATTCTCACATGAACTCTTACGCTGAAAGAAAATACTTCGTTCATTTTATCATACTGAGTTCATATCCATTGTACTTAAACTTAAAAATCACAGTTGCGATATAGCTTAGATTAAGAAGCATTAAGTTTACTTGTTAGAGGTTATTGTTATATTGTTCCTTGAGTAACCAAATTGTAGTTAAGATTCCCAAGAAGATGTTGGTAGTAGCCTTCGTGAACCAATTGTAATCAAGTTTTGATTAATGGATTAAGTCCTCAACGGAGAGAGGCGAAATTACCTTGACGGGTGGACTAGAGTAGTTTGAGTTCAAACGAACCAGGATAAAAATAACGGTGTGAATTTTTATTTTGTCAGAGAAAAACCCTTATTCAACCCCACTTCTAAGTATTTTCATACCCTTCAATTGGTATCAGAGCTCTTGGTTCTGGGTGCAAACACTTAACAATGTCAATAAAAGAACTAGAAGGAAAACACTATGTCAAATGAACAAAACATCAATGGTTATACGAGACTCCCTGTGTTTGATGGAGAAAATTTTGAATACTGGAAAGATAGACTGGAAAGTTTCTTTCTAGGACAAGATGCTAACCTATGGGATGTTGTGTTATATGGTTATGCACATCCTGTAGATGCTGGTAAAAAGATTGATAGGAAAAAAATGAGTGAGAAACAAAAGAAAGAATTCAAAAATCACCACAAGGCTAGAACTATCCTGCTGAATGCTATCTCACATGCAGAATCTGAAAAAATCACCAACAGAGATACTGCACATGATTTGTTTGAGTCTCTCAAAATGACTCATGAAGGAAATGCTCAAGATAAAGAGACTAAAGCTCTGGCCCTCATCCAGAAGTACGAGGCATTCATAATAGAAGAAGATGAGTCCATTGAAACCATGTTCTCAAGATTTCAAACTCTGGCTGCTGGCTTGAGAGTTATGAACAAAGGATACACCAGAGAAGATCATGTCAAGAAGATAATCAAAAGTTTACCCAGAAGATGGGGACCAATGGTTACTGCGTTCAAAGTCGCAAAAAATCCGGACGATGTATCTCTTGAAGAACTCATCAGTGCACTAAGAAGCCATGAGATAGAACTTGATGAAAATGAGCCTCAAAAGAAAGGTAAGTCTGTTGCCCTTAAATCAATTAGAAAATATGAAACTAACGCTTTTCATGCTGAAGATGAAAGCTCTGGTGACTCTGCATCAGAAGAAGAAGATGAGTTATCTCTTCTCTCCAGAAGAGTCAACCAATTATGGAAGAAAAGACAAAAGAAGTTCAGAAACTACAGGAGACCAGAAAATAAAGCAGAATCTTCTGGACATAAGAAGCCTAACAGAAAGAACATTGTCTGCTATGAATGTAAAGAACCAGGACACTTTAAGAGTGACTGTCCCAAGTAGCAGAGAGAAAGGCCAAAGAAAAAATATGAAAAGAAGAAAAGTCTATGGCCATATGGGATGATTCAGAATCTTCTAAAGCTGAATCTAACTCAGAAGATGAACATGCCAACTTAGCATTAATAGCTACCATAGGAGATGACTCTGGTTCTGAATCAGAAACTGATGAGGTATTCTCTGAACTTACTATAGATGAGCTTGTAGAAAGCTTATCTTAACTTCTTGAAAACCATAGTAAACTCAGAATCAAATACAAGAAACTTAAAAATAGTCTTGTAGTTGAAACTGAGAAACTTAAAGCAGAAAATTCTGGACTTAAAGAAAATAATCTTAAACTCATAGAGGAATTAAAAAGAATTCAAAAAATATCTAATTCAAATACTTCTTCAAGTTCGAAAGATATTCTAAAAGAATATGACTCTGGTTTTCAAAAATTTCGTGCTAGAAGCATAGACAGAAGCAAAATGACTTCAATGATATATGGTGTAAGCAGAAACAACAGAAAAGGAATTGGTTATGAAACACCCAAAGGGAAAGAACCATATCAAATCAAACATGTTGATGATATGGTTATTACATATAAACCTTTACACACCCAATTTGAATTTGGTCACACACATGACATAAAATACACTTCTTATTCTTAAAACTTTTATGCTAACCTAAGTTCAAATAGAACTTTAGGCACACTAACACCAAAGGAACCAGAAAGATGTGGGTACCTAAGGAGAAAATATTATATGTTGCAGATGTCCTTAGCAGCTTAGTTGAAACACCAGTCATGGTACCTAGACTCTGGATGCTCACGACACGTGACGAGAAGAAAGTCTATGTTCCAAAGCCTGGAGCGTAAATCTGGAGGAGATGTTAGATTTGGAGGAAATCAAAAAGGAAAAATTATTGGTTCTGGAACTATTGGAAACGGTAATTCTCCTTCCATAGCTAATGTTCTCTTAGTAGAAGGTTTAGCACATAACTTGTTGTCCATAAGTCAATTAAGTGACCATGGCTATGACATAATCTTTAATCAAAAGTCCTGTAAAGCTGTCAGTCAGAAAGATTGGTCAATCCTATTCATTGGAAAGAGAAAGAACAACATCTATAAAATTGATCTTTCTGAACTTAAAACCCAGAAAGTAACTTGCCTTTTGTCTATTAACGATGAGCAATGGGTCTGGCACAGAAGATTGGGACATGTTAGCTTGAGAAAAATATCTCAAATTAACAAACTTAATCTGGTCAGAGGACTTCCTAATCTGAAGTTCAACTCAGATGCTATGTGTGAAGCATGTCAGAAAGGAAAATTTTGAAAACCCTCGTTTAAACAAAAAAAATGTTGTTTCTTCCTCTAGACCACTAGAACTTCTACATATTGATCTGTTTGAACCAGTGAAAATTGCATCCATCAGAGGTAAGAAGTATGGATTGGTTATTGTTGATGACTATAGCAAATGGACATGGGTTTGAAGGAGTGAAAAACACTTAAAAGGGAGGATTGAATAAGTGTAACTTCAAAACTTTGAATGATAAAAACAATGAACACAATTATTTTTATCCTGGTTCGTTGTAAACCAAACTACTCCAGTCCACCCCCTTAGAGTGATTTACCTCAACTGAGGATTTAATCCACTAATCCAACCGGTTACAATGGTTTTCCACTTAGACAACTTCTAAGTCTTCTAGAGTCTACTGATCACAACTTGATCACTCTAGGAATCCTTTTACAATCAATATAAAATAACGTTTACAAGAGTATGTTTTGCTTCTAATAAAGTTGTAATCACAACTGTGATATTTCTCTTAAGTTCTAAGCTTAACACTCACTAAAATATTACAGAGTTTGTGAGGTTGAAGATGAAGTTCGTGAACTTTGATTTTGACAACATTTCAGTATTAAACACAAATGTTCTACTTTGCTTCTGATCAGAACTTCTATTTATAGGTGTTGAGAGAAGATGGCCGTTGAGGTGCATTTAATGTTTTGTGTGAAAAGTACAACGCTGCATTTAATGTTTCACACTTTTGTCAACTACCTCGAGCTATGATTTTGCTGCTTTTACTGACTTTGCCTTTTGTAGCTTCTAACGTTCCTTTTGTCAGTCCGAGATTAGACTTAGTAGCCTGTCATCTTGTACTTTCTTCTGGACTCAGATTTGTAGATAACAACGTTTGAATATCAGAGTCAATCAGCTTGGTGCAGAGCATCTTCTTGTCTTTTGACTTTGAAGAGCTTTGAGCGTGATACCATCAGAGCTTCAAAGCTTCTTCTTCTGACTTCATGTTCTTCTGATGCTTCATAGTTCATGTTCTGATTCTGCTTAACCATCTTCTGATGTCTTGCTAGAGCATGTTCTGATGTAGCCATCCAGAACCTTCTGAGCCAGTGCTTCTGAGTGATGCTTTGTGCATACTCTATATATTTCCTGAAATGGAAAATGCAAAGGATTAGAGTACCACGTTGTCTTATACAAAATTCATATATAATGTTATCATCAAAACATAAAATATTGATCAGAACAAATCTTGTTCTAACAATCTCCCCCTTTTTGATGATGACAAAAACATATATAATTGATATGAATTTGTAACCAGAATATCAGATGACCAAAGACAATTACATAGATATAGCATAAGCATATAATCAGAGTGTGTGAATATGTCTCCCCTGAGATTAACAATCTCCCCCTGAAATTAATGTTAGAAGAATTTATAAACAAAAGACTTCCCTGAGTATTTTTCATTTCAGTCGAGACTTTTACTTTGAATAGAACTTCAGAACATTCAGAGCTTCTGCTCTTGCTTCCATAGGACAGCTTTAGAGCTTTGAATTTCTCTTTGTAATCAATTGAATCAGAACAATCCTTGCTTCTGATCTTGAAGCTTCAGAGCACTAAGCTTGCTTCAAATATTTAGGAGCTATAGAATTGCTTTTCCCCATGTATTTGCTTCTCATGTTTAGATTTTTCAGAATATCTCATTCCTGCAAAAAAGCTATCAAAGACAGAGAACTTGCAAATAATGTTAGAAATGTTGAAACTTAATCCCAGCAACTGATATAATAAATCAATTCAATTATCATGTTTCTCCCCATTTTTTTCATAACATCAAAAAGCATAAAAGATTCAGATGAAAAAGACACACAGAGTGAAGAAGATATCTTTTCATTGATTAATCAGAAGATACAAAAAAACAGATGCAATTCAAGCAGATGCAAAAACAAAGAAAACAAACTAAGACACAAGATAGACTATGACTGGCTAAGATTAGAAGCTAAGACGGCCAGAAGGTTCTTAATCTCAGCAGTGTCTTCAACTTGCTTCCGAGTTGCTTCCTTCTGATCCTTCATGAAGGATCTGAACTCATCATGAGTATCCTCATGCTTGTCAAGACGAGTAGCCAAGTTTGCTTGATTCTGTTGAAGCTTGTCCAAAGTGTTCATCAGAACAGAGACAGAAGGTCCAGCAGAAGTAGCATTAAAGCTATTGTCCATAGCAGGAGGGTTTGCATCAGCTTCAACCATGAGAACATCTTCATGATATGCAAGAGCAGGGATCTCAGCGTTTGGATGTTCAAGAGCAAGAAGTATTTCAGCCAGATTCTCTGGAGGAGTGGGAGCAGTAGGTTCTGGTGGATATTCAACTTTTGGATATACCATATTTGGTGCTTTAACAAAGGGATTCTCCCTAAGCCAGTTGAATAGGAACTGAAAGTCTCCGGTCAGAACCTTGTAGGAGTGTGGCTTCCACACAACCATAGCCAGAGGCTGCACTTCTTCAAGCTCATCAACAATAGACTCCTCTCTATTGCTGGCTTCCAGTTTGTAATTGGATGATGGTACTTACCATCATCTAACTCCAAAAAGTAACCAGTAGGTCCAGGAGCATCAGCCAAGCATCTCTTCTTGATATCCAGAAAATCAGCCTGAATATCCTTCTCAATGACTCTCCAGAGCTTGCCAGCAGCAACATGATGCATCTTGGAGTCATGAGCAGCTTTCAGAGCATCTAAACCTGTTCTGACCTTAAGTGTTAACAATTCACAGAGTTTATCAATAGAAGGTTTAGGTGGTGATGTTCTGGGAGGGGATATTGGAAGTTGGAGATGGAGAGAGGAGATAGGTGTTTCTGGGTGAGAGAGAGCATAAGGTTGAGAAACTCTATCAAGAGCAAACAACGATTCTGCTTCGTTGTCAGAGTCCAACACAACAACAACAGGATCAGGTTTTGGTTTGGGCTTATAGTTACAAGAACGCATGAGGTCATTGAAAGAGTCAGAATTTATGGATTCAGATGCGGTGGCATTACCGTTAACAGGATTGTCAACTGGAGTGTAGTTTGAATGGGGAGGACGTTGAGAAGTTGAGATGATATCATGAGGTGGAATGATGATGTTTAAAGGTGTGGCTTCAAAGATTGGTTCAGAAACTGGGGGTTCAGAATCAAGAATAGGCATGGTGCCTTTAGACTTGGGTGAAGGAGGAGGGGTGAGAACTTTGGGTGTTGGAGGTGGTTTAGCTGGGGCTTTTTCTGGTTGAATTTCTGGGTTAAGATCTGTTGATACATTCTTAGAATTAGAAACAGGAACAGAATCAGGTTCAGAAATAACAATACCCGTAGCTCTTTTCTTGTGAGGTCTTTCAGGTCCTTCTCCAAAGATCTTCCTTTTCTTCTCCTTCTGGAACTCCATCTTCTTCTTTCCTTTTCGGTCTTCCTTTTCCTTTTCTACTTCTTTCTTCTTTTCTTTTTCAACTTCTTCCTTTTTTGACTTCTTTCCTTCATTCTTTTCCTCTTCCTTCCTTTTCTTATCCTTCTTCTTATCTTTCTTCTTCTGCTTCTTCTTTTCTTCTTCTCTAACTTCCTTCTGTTTCTTCTTCTGTGCTTCTTCTTCCTTATCTTTCTGCTTCTTCTCCTCACTGATTGATGGAAGGTCTAACTTTCTCTTTGTTCGTCTTTCTTGCTCTGGCATAACTTCTGGAACTTGATTCTTAGTAGTCAAAAGTTTTTGCTTGCTTATCCAGATAGGATCACACTTAGAACCAGCTTTCTTGTGCATAGCAAGGTAGTGGGAAATGACTTCTGGTTGTTCATTCCTGAAGAATACCTCAAAATCAGACAGAACAGGACCTCTTCTGGATCTAACCTCTGGGTTTGCTTGAGGAGTAGAATCAATAGATTGGATTATACCCATTTTCTTCAGAGTATGAGCATTCAGAGTACTTCCAATAATGGTATAAGGATTATTGATTATGCCAACAGACTCCTAATGTTCAACAATCTTTGATTGAACCAGAAGATTTGTGATTATCCTTCCAAAAGGAATAACGTTCCTCTTTTGGTTTGGATACTTCAGCCTGTTTTCGTCTCTAGAATCATTCACAGCATTCCACATGTGATTGAAAACAATGTAGGGGAGATCCACTTTGATTTGCCTACCAATACAATACATAAGGTATTGTTGGTCCTTGTTTACAAAGTTAGATGAACTTGATGATTTTTTGTGGTAGGGAAAACCCAGAAGAATCTTAGTCCATACCTTGTATATGGTTTTCAGATCCTTAACTACCTTGGATTTCTTCCCATTCTAAAAAGATTTCAGCATAAACAACATCCCAATCAGTTCTAGGAGTTGCTTCAGTAGCACCTTCAGCGTTCATCAACCCAAACAGCTTTCTGATAAAAGTTTCCGTTATAGAGAAGAATTCACCATGAACAATGGAGAGGATGGCTTTTGGCATATGTCATACCCCAAAATTTACCCGATATAATTCACATCTTTTAATTTACTAAGGGTGTTAAAATTAAGAGCCATGGGGTTTAACATATCTGTTGTTAAACCTGATCTCTTATAAAAAAACTCTCTTATAAATTAGTTAAAATAAAATAAAGGTGTGGATAGCAAATCTTTTAAATCCAATTAACATTTGGCCCATTTTATTGTTCTTGTAATTACTCATTTGCATCTAGAATATATATAGTATATAGTTTATTAAATCATATGATAATGTGTTTATTTTATTTTAATTAACAAACTAATTCATTCCCTTTTTACATTTATATATATATTTCGAAAATAATAAATTTTGTTTACTTATTTAATCTAAATCTTTTTTAGTTCAATTATTAATTAAATCTCAATTAACCTTTCATTAACATATATTAAGTTATATTAACACTTGTTCTAATTTCTGATTATTTTGTAACAATTGTTCTCATTAAGATTATTAGGACTATCATTAGTTTTAATTAATTAATTAAGGTTAATGAATTAGACTTTGGGCCAAGGTGGCGTATTGGGCCAGCGTTGGATTAGGTAGTGGACCGGGTCAAACCCCAACCCGGTCACTGTTCATCATCTTCCATCTCCCAACCCTAGCAGCGCCTCCAACCCTCCTTCAACGTAACCCTAATGTGAATCTAAGACCCAGGCCCAGGCATGAATCTTCAAACCAAATTGTAATCAAATCTTAAAACGAGTAAAATATATTCAAAGCAATATTACAATCAGATCCAAATATTACAACAAATAAAAAACGTAAATCAAATCAATAACAATCAAATCTTCAGATTATAGAATCAATTTACAAGAATCAGATCACAATAACCTAAAATTAATCTAATATTTCCTAATCTAAATCAAACCCTAAGTCTATAAATTTAAAAGAAGAAATCAGACGAAGGAAGAGGAATTTTCTGGATAAAAACCCTAAGCGCCGTGAACAGAGATTGGGGAAGCTTTGTCTTGATCGTACCTGCAAAACAAAAAAGGAGAAAGAGATCAGCGAGGGGGAGCTTACACGATCCAACATTCAAGAACAAAAGGTAACCTAATCGAAAACTTAGCTTAGGTTTTGATCAATTGCTTATGTCTTTGTTTGTTTTTTTCTGGAATTGAGGGGTTAGGGTTCTTCGGACTAGGGTTCTTAGGGTTAGGTTAGGGTTACCGGAGGTTGAAGATGAAGATCTACCTTCATCTGGGTTTGGACTGAAAAGAAACTGGGTTTGGGGTTTAAGTGTTTCGATGAATGTTCACCGGAGTCTGGGTTTCGTGGTGTTTCATATGGTGGTTCACGGTGGTTTAGAGGGTGGTTCCTGGGTTTCGTTGAAGGCGAAGGGAGGGAGAAGAGAGGATTGAGAGAGAGTGAGAAGCGAAGAGAGAGAAAGGAATCAGAAAAATGAAGAGTTGGAATTGGGTTTTGTGGTTAATTCTCCCCCAACCGTTGGATGATCAACGCGTGACCAAACTATGGCCGCCTGTTGACGCGTCTGAACATGATCCAATGCGAATCTCCTCTCATACTCCATCCCCCAATAACACATGCAGGCCATTTAGATCAGATCAATGAATCATGGCCATACAAAAACCCTGTACACCCACCATAACTTACACCTGCGTCGCACAGGATCCTAACGGGTCTAAAGCTTTAATGGGCCTGGCCCTTTGCTGATCACACCCCCTTGAAATACTACCCTGAACAAAAAAAGCACCCCCTGCAAATAAAAAAAACTAATTAAGGTATTTTTGTTAATTTTGATAAATTGCTTTATAAATTTCTTAATTTTCTCCTCGATCCGACTATATCTAATGGGCGCATTGGCGAGGAATAAATTTAATAAAACTAATTAATTTATTTGTTAATATTAATTCTAATTCGATGGATCCTTGATTAATTTTCTCTTCAAAACTTTGAATGATAAAAACAATGAACACAATTATTTTTATCCTGGTTCGTTGTTAACCAAACTACTCCAATCCACCCCCTTAGAGTGATTTACCTCAACTGAGGATTTAATCCACTAATCCAACTGGTTACAATGGTTTTCCACTTAGACAACTTCTAAGTCTTCTAGAGTCTATTGATCATAACTTGATCACTCTAGGAATCCTTTTACAATCAATGTAAAATAACGCTTACAAGAGTATGTTTTGCTTCTAATAAAGTTGTAATCGCAACTGTGATATTTCTCTAAAGTTCTAAGCTTAACACTCACTAAAATATTACAGAGTTTGTGAGGTTGAAGATGAAGTTCGTGAGCTTTGATTTTGACAGCGTTCCAGTATTATGCATAAGTGTTCTACTTTGCTTCTGATCAGAACTTCTATTTATAGGCGTTGAGAGAAGATGACCGTTGGGGTGCATTTAATGCTTTGCGTGAAAAGTACAACGCTGCATTTAATGTTTCACACTTTTGTCAACTACCTCGAGCTATGCTTTTGCTGCTTTTACTGACTTTGCCTTTTGTAGCATCTAACGTTCCTTTTGTCAGTCAAAGATTAGACTTAGTAGCCTGTCATCTTGTACTTTCCTCTGGACTCAGATTTGTAGATAACAACGTTTGAATATCAGAGTCAATCAGCTTGGTGCAGAGCATCTTCTTGTCTTCTGACTTTGAGGAGCATTGAGTGTGATACCATCAGAGCTTCAGAGCTTCTGCTTCTGACTTCATGTTCTTCTGATGCTTCATAGTTCATGTTCTGATTCTGCTTGACCATCTTCTGATGTCTTGCCAGAGCATGTTCTGATGTAGCCATCCAGAACCTTCTGAGTCAGTGCTTCTAAGCACTGCATTGTGCGTACTCTTTATATATTTCCTGAAATGGAAAATGCAAAGGATTAGAGTACCATATTGTCTTATACAAAATTCATATATAATGTTATCATCAAAACATAGAATATTGATCAGAACAAATCTTGTTCTAACAGGGTTAAGTTCTTAAAACACAAGGATGAGTCACATTTTGTGTTCTTTGACTTCTGTAACCAAGTTCAAAATGAAAAAGAGTTTAGGACCATAAAGGTTAGAAGTGATCATGGAGGATAATTTGAAATCAAGTTTTTTTGAAAAGTTTTTTAAATAAAATGGAATTTCTCATGATTTCTCTTGTCCTGGAACTCCTCAACAAAATGGAGTTGAAGAATGAAAGAATAGAACATTGCAAGAAATGGCCAGGACCATAATCAATGAAACCAATATGGATAAACAATTCTGGGCAGAAGCAGTAAACGCAACATGTTATATTAAGAATAGAATCTCTATAAGACCTATTCTTGAAAAGACTCCTTATGAATTGTGGAAGAACAGAAAACCCAACATTTCATATTTCCATCCTTTTGGATGTACTTTTTATATTTTGAACACTAAAGAACATCTGAACAAGTTTGATTCTAAGGCAAAAAAGTGATTTCTGCTTGAATACTCTGAATACTCAAAAGTTTATAGAGTATACAACATAGAAACTCTGATTGTTAAAGAATCAATCAATGTCAGATTTGATGATAAGCTTGGCCATCAAAAGCCAAAGCAAACAGAAAATTTTGTAGATATAGAGGTTCAACTTACAAACTCTGAAGATTCAGAAGCTAACAACAATTCAGAAGATCATCATATTGCAACAACTCTGGAAGAATTGAGAGTTTCTGAGGAACCCTCACATAAAAGACCTTGTAGACTTACCTCAGCACATCCAGAAGATGTTATACTTGGAAAGAAAGATGACCCCATAAGAACCAGATCATTTCTCAGAAACAACGAAGAATCACTATTTGGATTAGTTTCTATGTGGAGCCAACTTCTATAGATGAAGCTCTTCAAGATACTGATTGGATAATTGCTATCCAAGAAGAACTAAACCAGTTTACTAGAAATGATGTGTGAGATCTAGTTCCAAGACCTGATGGATTTAACATAATTGGAACAAAGTGGGTATTCAGCAACAAATTGAATGAGCAAGGAGAAGTTGTCAGAAACAAAGCACAACTGGTTGCACAAGGATATAGTCAACAAGAAGGAATTGACTATAATGAAACCTTTACCCCAGTCGCCAGGTTAGAATCTATTAGATTATTAATTTCCTTCGCTGCTCAGAATAACATCACTTTGTATCAAATGGATGTTAAAAGTGCATTTTTAAATGGTTACATAGAAGAAGAAGTTCGTGTCCATCAACCTCCTGGTTTTGAAGACTCAAAATCTCTAGAACATGTTTTTAAACTTAAAAAAATCTTTATATGGTCTGAAACAAGCTCCTAGAGCTTGGTATGAACGACTAAGTTCTTTTCTTTTAGAAAAAGATTTTACCAAAGGAAAAGTGGACACAACTTTATTTTGTAAGACATTTAAATATGATATCTTAATTTTTCAAATATATGTAGATGATATTATATTTGGAACTTCTAATGTTTCCCTTGGTAAAGAATTTGCTAAGTCCATGCAAGCAGAATTTGAAATGAGCATGATGTAAGAACTTAAATTCTTTCTGGGCATTCAAATAAATCAGACCTTAGAAGGAACTTAAATACATCAAACAAAGTATGTTAAAGAACTTCTGAAGAAAATCTATCTATCAGAAAGTAAAGAAGCCAAAACTCTAATGCATCCTACATGCATTATGAGAAAAAGATGATGTAAGTAAGAAAGTGGATCAAAAACTCTACAGAGGTATGATTGGGTCCCTACTTTATTTGATTGCATCTAGACCAGATATTCTATTTAGTGTTTGTTTATGTGCAAGATTCCAATCAGATCCTAGAGAATCTCACTTGAGTGCTGTTAAGCGAATTCTAAGGTATCTGAAAGGTACTACTAATTTTGGATTGTTTAACAAAAGATCCAAAGATTTTAAGTTAGTAGGATATTATGACGATGACTTTGCTGGAGACAGAGTGGAACGTAAAAGCACTTCTGGAAGCTGTCAGTTTCTTGGAAAGAATCTGATCTCCTGGTATAGTAAAAAGCAAGCCACAATTGCACTATCAACAACTGAAGTAGAATATGAAGCTACTGTAGGATGTAGCACTCAGATGCTCGGGATTAAAAGTCAATTAGAAGATTATCACATCTATGAGCGTAGAATTCCTATTTTCTGTGATAATACTTCAGCTATTTGTCTTTCAAAAAATTCAATTTTGCATTCTAAAGCTAAACATATAGAAATTAAACATCAATTCATTAGGGACTATATTTAGAAAGGAGTTCTTAGTTTAAACTTTGTAGATACAGATCATCAATGGGTTGATATCTTTTCTAAACCTCTTTCTGAAGATAGATTTAAATTCATTCTGAAAAATATTAGTATGGAATTTTGTCCAGATTGAAATCATGTTTAATATCTAATGCTTTCAGATTTTTTTTAATGAATGCTCTGATTCATAACTATTCAGTAGTTAGAAGAAAAACGATCTAGAAGATCTGAGATACTTGTCTAACGTTTCATTTCTAGTATGGTTCAGAAGTTCATTACATCAAACAGCTCTCATGCACGCTAACCCTAGAATTTGAACACGTGTTCAACATTTTTGAAAGGTTACGCTTGCTTACAATCTATTGAGACGCCGTCCTAGGTAACTGTTCCAATCACTTCAGAATCTCACACCTTCCCTTAATTGTCAAGATCTATTAAATTCTTGTGATGATTATGTTTTCAGAAACTATTTTAAAAAAATTTATTGTTTTCTTTCTGTTGCATGCATCTTGCCTATAAATACCATTTCAATCTTCACTGTCACTTTTCACTCTCTCTTCTTCATTTGAACGTATATGCATTTCTGCCTCCTTTTCTCTCTCTTTCAAAATTCCAAACGTTCATCAATGGCTTCACCTTCAAACCCATCCTCTTCTCAACAAAGGATTATTGATACTTCCAACAATCCTCAATCTGAGAAGTACATTGAACCTACTAGAACAATGCTTTTCCTTGTCAATGGTTTGGAAGTCATCTGCGAAATCATGGTTGATTTTGAAAACTTAAAGAAAATGGGTATGATCTTCTTCCTATAGTGGAGTTTCAAGGATGGGAAAATTTCTTTGATCGATTAATTGGGCCAGTGTTCCCTCACTTGGTAAACGAATTCTGGATTCACGCTATTGCTTCCCCCAAGGCTATTCTATCATTTGTAATGGGCAAGAAAATCACCATTACTGAATATCTTATCATAAAGTTGCTAGGTTTTGAAAGACATGGAGTCAATGGTGTATCTGATGGAAGGGCAGATATGTCCTGAGTTTACGCTGAGATCTTCACCACTGGACAAGCTTCAAACAAGTTTAAAAATCTGAAGGATTATTACAAGATCTGGGCAAAGATAATTCTGGGTTGCATTCATCGTAGGAAAGCTACAAGTTCTTCTGACTACGTCAACACTGATCAATAATACCAGTTATTCTGCATTGTAACAAATGTCAAGATTGATTTGCCTCATCTGCTCTTCACTCATCTATGGAACCATGTCAAGGAGACAAGAGAAAAAGAAAGGAACTGAAATCCTAAGTTCAAGAGGGATTGGATTCCCCTATCCAGATTGATATCAGATATTCTGATAGAGAATGGTCTGATAGCTCATTTGGACGAAGCCAACTTACTTGGAGAGTTAGAGCCAATATGTGGTACAACTCTGAATGGGAAAAATATGAGCAAGCTGAAGATTATTCCGAAGGTTCTATGCAAACCCACTCCTTTTCAATTTATTACTACAAGGAGAATTTCCTTAGAAGATTTCCCTCTGTTTAGCGCCGGAGAAACCCCTGATATCATAATGAACTTTATTGAGGCATGCAAACAAGATGGCACACCAATTGATTCAGCTTGATTCCAAGACAGAAAAAAACCACTTCTAGAAGTCCACCTCAAGAAGAAATCAAAGAAGAGAAAAGCTGAAGAAGAAGAAACCTCTACCAGACCTCACAAAGTTCTGAAGAAGAAGAAGAAGAAGTAGTCTTCAGGTAATCCTCCTGCTCTTATCTCTGTTGTTAATCCTGTTAATGTAACATCATTTGAATAACCCCCATCTCAAACATGTGAACCAATCCCAGCTCAAACTTCTAAACAGCAAAACTTAGATGTTCTAGATATTGAAATTGACACAACAATACCTTCAGAACATCAAGAACAAAACCTACAAATTGCACAAGTGTTATCTGACATAGATAACTTTGAACTTCCCCCTCCAGAAAAACCTAAAACTTCTCAACCACCAGAATCCACAACCACAACTCAACCAGAAAACCAACAGGAAATTTCTATTTCTTCTCCCCAACCAACAAATCTAAATACTTCAGAACTTCCACCTCCCTCGGAAATAGAACTTCAACCCTCAAACCAAACTCCAAAATCTTATGAGTGGTACACAGGTTCATGGGATATTCCTGGCTATACAAGTCCTTTGGCTATGCAAATTCCTGATATTCCAGGTCATAACATCTTTGACATCCCTGTGTCAACAGATCATCCCTCACTTCACTCCCCAGAACAAACACCATCTCAATCCTCACAAAATATATCCATCCCATCCTCACCAGAAGTTCAAATAATCTCACCTTCACCATCACCACAAAACTCACCTTATAACACACCAAAATCACCTACGTTCACATCAGAACCTCAACCAGTTCAACATCCTGAATCAAATGACTTTTTGAGGACTGTTGTTAATGTTCCAAAACCATCTCCCAAACCTACCCCATTATTAGATGTTCAAATGTTACTTCAGAATTTTGAAACAGAGATGCAGGTTTGGATTGAAAAGCTGAAGGATGATTGTGCAAGCAATTTGAACCCAGCTGCTTTAGATGCTCTTTGGGGTGCATTCAGAAGGAGATTCAATTCTAAATCCCTCAAACTCAAAGATTTGTGCTACTCTCATGTTCATGAGAAATTTATTGAGTATCTGACTACCTTCAAAGCACGGATTTTAACATCCAATGTCAGAAGCCCTCTCTTTAACTAGACAACTCACCATGGCAGCCATCTCCAGAACATATGGATTTTCTGATGCTGAAGTTGATAACATCTCAGATACAAATGATGTTGGTGAAGAAAATTCTTTGGCTATTATTTTAGTGAAACAACCTTCTTCTTATGTGCCTAAGGATACTTCTGATGGAAAAGTACCAACCTTGATGGTATATGTTGACACCTTGTTTTCTAGGTTTGTATTTACTCCTATTATGGTCGCAACTTCTGCTACTACTTCAACTCCTGCTCCATCTTCTCTTGTGCTTGAAATGTTGAATTAATTGAAGAAGGAGAATGCAGTTGTTAAGGAACGTCTGGAAAAGAAGGATGAAACAAACAAGGAGATCAAGTCCTGGATGGTTAAATAAGAGGAATCTATAAATGAGATCAAGAATCTTCTACCTTCTCTTATCTCTCGTAAACCTTAGTTCTTGTTTAAGACCTTCTGACTATTTTTTTGGTTTGTTGTTTCTGATTTCTTGTTGTTATGTTGCATTTGTTTTCATCAATGACTATCTGGTTGTTTTATCTGAAAGTCTTTTATTTTATTTACGCTTTTTGATTTATGACAAAAAGGGGGAGAGAAAGTGAAATTTTGACCTGATTAAATATAACAGTTATGGTACTAAGTCTCAAACATTTCTAACAAGTACAAAAGTTTTTTTTCTGAAGTATGCAGGAAAATCAAATTCTGAAAAAAAAATCTGATGGATCTTCTAAAGAAGCACTCTGAAAAGAAAAACTAATTAATCTTCTGAAGAAGTACGCTGGACAGAAAAATACACTCAGGGAACTTATCTCTTAAATTTTCTCCAAGTATTTATTTCAGGGGGAGATTGTCTTTCTAATATACAAAATTTCTGATCAGAACTTAAATGTTTTGTCATCATAAAAAACGGTGAGATTGTTAGAACATGGTTTGATTCTAATCATATCTTAGAGTTTTGATGATAACAATTAAATAAATTTTGTATAAGTAAATGTGGTACTCTAATTCTATGTTTCTTATTTTAGAAGAAGTTCTAACATCAGAACATGGACTTTATGTAACGCTGAACAAACAAAGAAAGAAAAGTCACACTGAAGTTCTAACATCAGAACATGGACTTTATGTAACGCTGAACAAACAAACAAAGAAAAGTCACACTGAAGTTCAAGAAGTTCTAATGCATGAAGTAACTTCTAAATGCACCAACCTCTGTAGACAAATTCTGATAGAAATTTGTAATACGGTGGGAGAATCGACCTTTATTTTATCCAATTAGGAAAGGCAAAAAGAACATAAAAGACCTTTGAAATAGATTGAGTTTGGGGGATAGGTTATACAAAGGGAAGGTATTAGCACCCTTTGTATCCATGGTTATCCATGGGCTCTTAATTGCTTAGCTCACTTTTGAATTGTTTGGTTTGCTTGAAAGAGTGTAGTGTGTGTTTAGAAAAACAGTTTGAAAAAGGACTTTAACTTTGTAAATAAAGTGTAGCCTTTGAAATTGTTTTGAAAAGTGTGAGGTGTGAAAAGCATCTTATTTGAGCAAGCAATTAAAAGTAACATACCCTAAATGTGGGTCTTTCTTGTTCTTTTTCTTTCATTTAAGGGAAAGAGACTATCAACACCATTAACTAGTGGGAAGTCCTTTCATTGGATGTAAGGGTCATCGAAAAAGTCATCGAATAGTCATAGGGACTATCCATACCATAAAGAGGGTAGGAAGTCTTATGCATTGGATGTGAATAGTCATAAAAGGCAAAAAGTAAGGATACCTTAGTATTCGAAGGGACTATCATCATTTAATCGAGGGACGAGATCATTTATATCGTAGGCAACTCGAAGGGACTATGATCTTTATATCGGAGGGACCATGATGATTTGAAATGGAGGGACATTTGCTAAGGTATCCCTAAGCTTGAGGGACTTGACTATTGTTCGTCGAAAGGTAACATAAGAGAGGATTACCCTAAAGGTGAGTGTGTGAACAAAAGTGGTTGATTTATTTAATCCTGAAAATTAGGGTTATTCTAGTTTGATTTTATCTTGCCATACAATCCTAGTTAGCATACATCTAAGCAGTTATCAGCAATTTATAATGTGCGGAAAGTAAATGCGGGAAAGTAAATCTACGCTATTACAAGGCTTCGGAGAGGGAGATTACAATACCAAAATGGGGGATGCGAAAAATAAATATGTGGGAAAAATAAAAGTCCTAATTAATATTACATCACAAAGAAAATTGGCAACCTATACACCTTCTAGAATTTAAATGAATAAATAAATAAATAAATAAAAACTAAACACACATGTGACAATCATAAAGTATGAGATGATAAGAGAGGATCACAAATTGAAATTTAAGGTTTGAAAATAGGTGAAAATAAACCTAAGTCTAAATTGTTATTACTAAAATAATTGTACTACTAGAAAATTCGCTTTTAGTGACCGAATTAGAGACCGAAAAAGCTTAAAAATCGGTCACTAAAACATTTAGTGACCGATTTAGTGACCATTATTTTTCGGTTGAAAAAGTGCTAGTCGCTAAGCATTTGCGACGAATTTAGTGACCGAAATTTAGAGACCGAATTTGTGACCGAATTCAGTGACCGATTTGTGACCGAATTCAGTGACCGATTTTAGTCTTCTTTTCATAAAATAAAATCAAAAGTTGTGATACCTAGGAATCGAACTTGTGACCTCCACATATTTTAAGAAGAACTTACCACTACATCACTTTACATCTATTGTTATAATTTATATTTAAACATATATACATATAGTTTTTTACAAATATATTATATGTTAAAACAAACAAAAAATATGAAAATTTTATTAAAAATTAAAAATTGAAAGAGAATTAAAATCTTTAAAATAATGGAAAGGAAATAATAATATAATAAAGAGGATTAAAAATAAAAAGCAAAACAAAAAATATTAGTGACCGAAATTTCGGTTACTAATTTATATATATAAATTAAATTGCATAAAAAAAATATTTTTTGTGACCGATTTAGTGACCTCTTAAAATTTGCTCATGAATATCAAATTTTGGTGGCTAATTCGGTCACTACAGTGACTGAAATTTCGGTCACTAAATTTCGGTCTCTAAATCGGTGGCTAATGTATTTTAGTGACCGATTTAGTGACCTATTAAAATTGGCTCATGAATATCATATTTCGGTGGCTAATTCGGTCACTACAGTGACCAAAAATTTTTGGTCACTAAATCGGTCACTAAAAGCGAATTTTCTAGACCTAAATTACTTAATTAATTATTGGTTAAAATCTAATTAATTAAATCGGTTAAAAAAACCTAATTAACTAGATTAATTATTTTGATTAAAAAACCTAATTAATTAAATTGGTTTAAATAAGTTTAAAAACCTTAAAGGTTAAAACCTAGACGAATGTTAATGGACGACACCTACCTATCACACACTTTTAGGGTTTTATAGTTTTTGGGTTAAAACTAAACCTAATTAAATTAACTAAACTAAGTATAAAAAACTATTATAAAAAAACCTAATCCTAATTTAGGTTTATTAGTTAATGATTAATTAGTGGTTAATGGTAAAAAAAGTAGAGATTTTATAAAGGTTATCAAGGGAAAGTGGCAAGTGATTAGAAAGGGCAATGGAGTGATGAGAGATAGAATTTACATCTGCTCCCCTTTGGCCAAAGGAAATACCTGCAAAAATAGGATAATAATAAATAAGAATAAGAATGAGAATAATAGTAATAATAATAACACAAGAAAAGAATTGGGGTTTAGAAAATTAAATCATGGCCAAAATTACGAATAACCTTGATCTGGCCAAATACCAAAAGGTTTTTGGCCAAATATGAATAACCTTGATTTGGCCAAATACCAAAAGTTTTTTTGGCCAAATATGCAATTGGGATACCCCTTGAGGTCAAGGGGTAAAGCTCCATCCACTTGACCAAACCATAGGAAACATGTTGGTAAACCACTGCAATATTCCAGTTAAGAAAACAAATGGAAAAATAGAAAAGTGAGTAAATAAAATCAAAAAAATATAAAATCCTGATTATAAATTAAATAAAATAAGATCACAAACCTACAAATTTTTTGAAATTTTTTTAAAAATATGAAAATAGAAATTAAATCAAATAAAATAGAAAAAAGAGGAATTTGCAATTTTGAGGGTCGAAATCATTTAGAATTCTATCTAAAGGAGTATTGTTCTGCGATTTTTTCTGAACTTCTGAAAAAAATTCAGAGCAAATCGAAACAGTAGTTTCAGAATTCGGCTGATAGGCTGGAAAATTTATGACTGTGCTGAGGAAGGAGAATTAGGAGAGGATGGCGTCGTGGATCCGTTTTGCTTATGAACGAAAAAAAATCTTCTTGTTCCTTTTGATCTTTCAACCTGTAAAACAAAAAGAAATTGTTACCAAAAAAAAATTATGTGATTTGGGGTGTTTGATTGTAATTTTTTAGAGTGGTGGAAGGTTATTCGTAACGGCTAGAAATGATTGTGAAGGGTGTTAGTTTGTGAATAAGGGTTGAATGTTGAAGTGAGACCTATTTATAATAATGAGTTAGGTTAGAAGAAAAATAATTATAGTAAAACTATGGACCAAATCAAAGCCCAAAAATCAATTTGTTTTAATTCTAATAAAAAATTAAATCAAACTAATTTAATAAGATTGACTTGTTCCCTAAGTTATAAAAACTGCTAAAAAATTGGACAAATAAGATTAAAAACTTCATTTTTTTTTGGATTTTTTTGAATATTTTATGATTTTTGGTGGTTTTTTGACTAAAAATGCATAAAAAGTGAAAATTGATTATTTTAAAAAATGCCTATTTAATTAATACGAAATTAAATTTAAATAGTAAAAAAATGCAATTTTTGTGATTTTTGAATAAATGGAAATAAAGTGAGAAGTAAAATTATAAAGCAAGAAAAAAGGAAAATGTTAGAAGTGGGATTCGAGCCCGGGACCTCTCGCTCTTGTACCTCTTACACTCAAATCCTTACCAACTAGGCTATGTCACTTATTTGAAATAAAAAGACATTTGCAAATAAGTGAGGGCAAATTTTGGGGTATGACAAAGTTATATTCACAAAGTCAGACAGAAGTTATGAAGAAAAGGAAAGACAAAATGCAGAGTTCTCATACAAGATAAAATATCGTTAGAGACATAATAATTAAAAGACAGATGAAGCATTTATGAGGAACAAATATTAAGAAGCGTGGAAAGCACAAATAACCAAGATGACACGCAACATTTATTACATAACAGCTTACGAGGATGCAACAGACAACATTTCCAAAGGCTATAAATAAAAGACCAATTTGAAAAAGTAAACTAATGCTCACGTGAACTCTTACGCTGAAAGAAAATACTTCGTTCATTTTATCATATTAAGTTCATATCCATTGTACTTAAACTATGTGAATTTTTATTTTGTCAAAGAAAAACCCTTATTCAACCCCCCCTTCTAAGTGTTTTCATACCCTTCACATAGAGGAAGTGCTGGAGGAGCCGAGCACGGCAAGACAGGAGGTCACGTCTGTCACATAATTGTTTGGATGGATGGCTCCCATAATTCATTACCTCATGCAGGAAATCCTTTCTAAAGATGATTAGGAGGCCAAACACATAAAGAAAATATCAGCTCATTACACCATGATGGCAGATCGGTTGTACAATATTGGGAGGTCATATTGATGCTGAGATGTGTTTCAAAGGATGAAGCTAAGCTTGTGATAAAGGAGGTCCACGAGGGAGTGTGTGGAAGCCACATGGGAGGGAGAACTTTATTAGGTAAAATTCTCAGAGATGGGTATTATTGGTCGAGCATGTCGCATGAGTGCACAAAGTATGTCTCCATGTGTGAAAAGTTTCAGGTATACGCGTCTTTCAATCATTCACCAGACGAGTTATTGCATTCCATTTTTTCTCCGTGGCCGTTTTATCAGTGGGGAGTCGATATTCTGGGTCCTTTTCCTATAGCGCTCGGGAAGCTCAATTTCCTAATCGTGGCTATTGACTATTTCACAAAATGGGTAGAGGCGGAAGTTATTGTATATATCACAGCTGAAAGAATGCGGCGTTTTTATTGGAGAATATTATATGTAGGTTCGGCTTGCCAAGAGGTATAGTGTCCAATAATGGAGCTCAGTTTCCAGGTGTCTCGGTTGTGGAATTTGTAAATATTTAAGGATCCAGAACACGTTTACATCTGTGTAGCACCCACAAGCTAATGGGAAGGCTAAAGCCGCGAACAAAGTAATACTGACAGGTATGAAGAAAAAGTTAGATGAGGCTAAGGGACTTTGGGCTGAATACTTACATGAGATATTATGGTCATATCACACAACTCCTCACTTAACTACTGCGGAAACTCCTTTCTGGTTGGTGTATGGGGCAGATGCCATGATTCTGGTAGAGATTCATACGCCAACCTTGAGACGGGAGCATTTCTCATAAGATATCGATACTGAATATTTAAACAGCACGGTTGATCTTTTAGATAAGGTAAGAGAGGTTGCTCAGGTAGAGGAGTTTGCAGCTAAACATGGGTTGGCTAGAAGATTTAACTTGAAAGTCAGACAGAGGGGTTTCCATCCTAGAGATTTAGTGTTGAAATTAATTACTAACCAAAAGAAGAAAGGGAAGCTAGCACCGAATTGGGAGGGTCCATTCCGAGTATTATAAAGGCTAGAAAATGGCGCTTACAAGGTGGAGACTTTAGAAGGAATATAGTTACCTAGGACATGGAATGTATCCAGTCTTAGGTTTTATTTCAGTTAATCAATGTAATGTACTCAACAATAAAATGTATGGGATGCACTATTTTCCCTTGCAGGCGCAAGGGTTTTTAATGAGGCATCCAGAATAAAATGTGCGTAACGCTATGATAAATATGCAGGGTATGGCGGCGACCATTCAAAAGGTTCTAAAGGTACTCGGTCAACCTTGCCTCTGGGTAAAGGGGCTCTGAACCAATTCATGGTCATGTTTAAATACCTATGACCTGGTTCCATGTTAATATACCTCTCGCACAGAGCTTGACTCCCATTGTGGTGACTCCTTGCCGCGTGGTAACTCCCATTGTGGTAACTCCCCGATAGAAATCTGATCATATTAAAATACCTCAGCCTCGTTTCCATGTTAATATACCTCTGGAACAGAGGTTGACTCCTATTGTGGTAACTCCTTGTCACGTGGTAACTCCCCGGCAGAAACTGAGGTTGATTCCCTTTGTGGTAACTCCCTCTGTGGCGATTCCCGAGCAAAAACCAAAGTTGTCCTCTTTGTATTCACTTCCTATTGAAGTTGAGAGCACAAAGGGAAAGAACACTACAGTTCATCATGGATGCAGTCAGATCATATCATGGAGATAACAAAAACTTGATCCCATAACTTGGGGATTATTTTGACCTCGGACAATATAAGCTCTGCCGAGAAAATAATTTATTACCTTTGGTACAACCCAGCTATTTGGCCGAGTTCCATAAGTTAGTAATTCACGGAAGCAAGTTTGGTATTAAAGACTCTTTATACAAAAGCCAGGTGCTAACCGCCAACCTAAAATTCTAAGAATCTGGATACGTGGGGCTCATTCCTTGGGGATCGCATTGCCTTCTCCAGCATCACTTTTGTCACCATAAGCACCGATTGGGTTGGTCTCCATTTCCTCAAGGTCCACCAGGCGGCCATCCTGCACCACCTTGAAAAAATCTAGCTCAGGCAAATCTAATATGGGGTGGAGGCATAATATTTGATCTTTGGCCTTGTCGAAAGCTAGGTCACCGACATTGAGAACGTCCAGTTGGGATTTCTTTAGGGAATCCTTAAGCTCATCATTCAGAGTTTAAGCCGAGTTCAATTTTCCAGTAAGTTGGGAAAGGGAGGCCTTTGTCTCTGCTTCCATATTTTTCCTTTTTTTTCTCTTCAGACATACTTTTCTCCAACTCAAATATCTTTTCAGTCGAAGTTTTCTGGGCGGATTCCAGCCGAGTAACCTCCGCCTTCAGTTGCAACTCGGTTTTTTCATAATCGTCTCCGAATTTAAATAGACCTCGGGACAAAATGGCGCATCTTAAAAGTTATGAATTGAGGTTCTGGAACATTTTCTGCCGACCGATGGACTTTACCTTGTTGATGTCCTCATTTATTTTAAGGTGATTTTAAAAAAGCGGAGACTATCAAAATTGTTAGACCAAAACTTGAATTCTTCGGAAGGTTTGGAGCTCCCGTCCCCAGAATCTCGCATCACAGAGGTGAATTCCATATCAGCATGACACACTTCATGGCTCATGAAAATTTTCATCTTCTTAGGAGTACTCTGGAGGATCTCTTCTTGCACGGCTTGGACGGAACCTTGGGGCACTTGAGTCTCAGATGAGGCCTTGTCGGCCGTCATTTTATTTCTCTTTGTTGTCCGGGTCTCAAGCCCGACCAGGTCAGATTTGGCCGCGGAGGGACCTCTAATTCCCTTCCTTGCAGCACGAGCTTCCAACATCAGTTTCTTTAGCTCGGAAATTGATAGATCTGTCATTTTTTCTGCAAATTGAAAAGATAAGTGAGCGTTCAACAGACATAAGTAATATTCAGCATAAATAAGGAGGAAGGGCGCGACATTACTGAAATTATGGTATGACAGACTCACGATGTCACTCATGATGTCAAGACATCTGATCTATTATTAACTTAGAAAAGGCAGAACATAAAGATCCCCAATTTTTAATTATCCCTAAGAAGGAGTCCATGAGTAATGGGATCATGTATGTTCAGTCAACATAACCAGATTGTAATATTTATTGGTTTTGTAAAAGGAACAGCTATCAAACCTGAACCTGATGTTATAAGCGATGTTACAACATCCAAGACTGAACAGACAATACAATGCTGAAGATAAATAACACAGTGAATTGTTAACCCAGTTCGGTTTAACTACCTACTCTAGGGGCTACCAAGCCAGGAAGAAGATTTCACTATCAGTAGTACTATTTTATGTAAACAACCTCTGGTTTACAGATAAATAACCTCTGGTTTACCTAGTCACTACCCAATGCAACCTTTATCTTAGAACTCCATCTAAGACAATAGAACCTCTGCTCACTCCCTAGTGATACCTAACTGTTACAACCCTGCAACAGCTATTTAAACAATTAACAATGAACAATAACTTGATCTTGCTTCACATCTTCAGTTAAGAACACAATACTCAACTCTTACCTACAGGTTTCGAGTGAGAACACTAACTTCTCTTACCTACAGGTGTCGAGAAGGACATGGAAGCCATCCCACAACCTGGGTGGTCTACCTATACAAACCCTAATGACTACATCTTTCCAATACAAGGTTTGCTTACATTTGTCGCTTAAACTAGGTTAAAAGGTTTCTATTTATAACCTATTCCCAATTGGACTTGGGCTTACAAACCGCAACACTCCTGGCTGCTACAAATCTTCAGATATCTTCTGCTAAAATAAAGGTCTTTAATCACAAGTTTCCTAATTTATCTCCTAAATTAGAAACTACTGAATCTTCAATATTCAAATTTGATTCTTTAATATTCTGACTTGATTTTATTGACCATTAAATATGTGCCACATTGGATTACATAATCTTCATAGAATATTCTATATCTATTGAGAATCAAACTGAATCTTCATTCCAGTTCTGCAAGCGCGATGTCATGAGTTGATGTCATGACATTCCACATAACATCTTGCTTTTGAACCTGTTTGTTCTTTTCTAATTGCAAGATTTATACACTGTATTATATTTTGCTGCTATTATGTTTTAGCCAAACATAGATGCCAATCAGCCAATAAAAACACCAACAATCTCCCCCTTTGACATATTTTGGCTAAAACTATACATTCATTAAAAATGCAGCAAAACATAAATGCTTCAACTTTCAAGACAACAAGGAAGAACAGATTTTTACATTCTCAGAATTGGGCTTCAACATCTTCTGTTCTTCAGGTCTTGAACCACATCATAACATCTTTAGTCTGCTACAAAATCCTTTGTTTCTTTTTACAGTAGCAAAATCAGAACATGATATTCCTCCCCCCTTTTTAGCCATAATATGACAAAGAATGAACCGATGTCATAATATACAGTGGAACACCTTCATGCAACACTGATGTACATGAGGAAGACGGTGGGAGAAGGCCTTTGTCTTGGAGGACCAATGGTGGAATAAGAGAACCCTTACTCAGTCTTGAACTAGAAAGTAAATCCTAGCTTAGAGCCTGGGAGAGAACTTGAGTGAAAACTGTCCACCAGTCCTAGTAACTCAGAACACAATTCACAATTGTAAAAAAGCGTTCGATTTTGAGGAAAAACATTGAGAAGAGTAACCGTTGGAGAGAGGATGAAGAATTGAAAGAAAATGAGAAAAGATTAAATAGAGCCAGTGAATAAGTAACGTAGGTAAGGGAACATGTCTACAAATCAATAGCTTTAAACTTCATCATTATGCTAGGAGGAAGTTGAAGAGAAAACGTGACTCTTCTATTTAAAAACACGTCAGTAGAGATGAAGGACGCGACATCATAGGAGGAATCTTTTCTGGGTATTTTTGGCTGAAAAATACCTCCCTTAAAGGATGCATGTTCGGGGGGCTTGTACATATCCCGGAAAATATTCTAGGGCCGAGTCCTATACCCGACCAAGATCTGGGAACCTTATAATCCGGATACCTCAAAGATAATTTAGGCGTTTGTACGTGAACTAGATGAACCACGGGAAACGGCATGTACTCAGGAAGCAAGAACCGGAGAAGTCACGAAGTAGACCATTAATACAGATGTTGTATAATTTTTCATTGAAGCCTTAATTAAGGCTGATGGTGAACGTTGTAGAACGGAGCTTAATGGAGGGCAATTCAAGAGTTCCCTCTTAAATGAGGAGCTTGATGATCGAGAGTATATAAAGGGGCTTTCGCAAGAGGGTTAAGCAAGATTTCCTTCTTGGGCGTACTGCACTATCACTATATTCAAAATCCCCCGATAATCTCACAAGATTAATCTCATTGAGGCTCTCCCTACTCCAATAGGGAAGTCATCCGTTTAGTGTTTTTACGCAAGTACACCATTAATTTTATTTTAAAAACTTACAATCGTACATTCATTTATGCTTATATTTTACTCTTTCTCCATGTTTTACATCTCTTTGCGTTAGTCGCTTCTCTTGAGCGAGCCAATTAGGATTTGGGAGATGTCAAAATTCTCAACCATAACAGTTATAGAAGATTCATTTAGAGTTCCCTTAGACTTTCTTACAACCTCGGAACCTAAATATTAGTCTCTCTAAGGTCTTGGATGGCGTGCTTCCTTCCTTCTTATGAACGACCATTAACTCAGAAATTTTCATCTTTACTATCCCTTTGGAAAGGATGATCGCTCGAGGAGCCCCTCTAGTGATAGCAGCAATGTGCCAGCGCTTCCCTTTGCTTGCTCATTTATCTTTGGCGCTGGTCCCTTCTCCATTGGCCGTTGTATCCACAAATTTAGAGGAGGACTCACTCTTAAGAGACTTCTCTCTATCTTATTTAGTGCCCTTGAACTACTCGGATAAGCGACCCCTCTTTATCAAACCTATGACGACATCGTTCAGCTAGATTTAGTCATCAGTGTTAGGATTATAACCCTTATGAAAGCTATAGTATTTTGTCTTATCAGTGCTGGATAACTCTTTGATGGGGAATGAGTTTCTAACTATGCTCTATTGGAATTGTGTGTTGGCACACTCTTGGTAAATCTTATCTCGTGAAGCATTCAAAGGAGTGTATTTATCGTATCGACCACAGGTTCCCCTGTAGTATTAATATTTCAAATCGTGTAGGTCTTTTCCAAACGAATGGATAGAAATTGAATTTTCCATGACTGAGACATCGAACTAGATGTTGCGTTTCTCCTCAAGGTTGATGAAAATTGTGTGCCTTGCTCAACAATTATTTTACATTGTGTGCCTCTCTTTTACATTGCATGCCTCTTTGCGCCCCGGCTTTTGCCTGAAGGAATTATAATATAACAGGTCATTCTCAAATATACAACATTTGAGGCCCTATTATGATCCTTCCACCTCCACGGCTACATGCGTAAAACAATCGATATACGACCGTAAGATCTATTTATTTTCTTATATTATCATATGCTTAATGATGAAGAATTGAAAGAAAATGAGAAAAGATTAAATAGAGCCAGTGAATAAGTAACGTAGGTAAGGGAACATGTCTACAAATCAATAGCTTTAAACTTCATCATTATGCTAGGAGGAAGTTGAAGAGAAAACTTGACTCTTCTGTTTAGAAACACGTCAGTAGAGATGAAGGACGCGACATCATAGGAGGAATCTTTTCTGGGTATTTTTGGCTGAAAAATACCTCCCTTAAAGAATGCATGTTCGGGGGGGCTTGTACATATCCCGGAAAATATTCTAGGGCCGAGTCCTATACCCGACCAAGATTTGGGAACCTTATAATCCGGATACCTCAAAGATAATTTAGGCATTTGTACGTGAACTAGATGAACCACGGGAAAAGGCATGTACTCAGGAAGCAAGAACCGGAGAAGTCACGAAGTAGACCATTAATACAGATGTTGTATAATTTTTCATTGAAGCCTTAATTAAGGCTGATGGTGAACGTTGTAGAACGGAGCTTAATGGAGGGCAATTCAAGAGTTCCCTCTTAAATGAGGAGCTTGATGATCGAGAGTATATAAAGGGGCTTCCGCAAGCGGGTTAAGCAAGATTTCCTTCTTGGGCGTACTGCACTATCAGTATATTCAAAATCCCCAGAAAATCTCACAAGATTAATCTCATTGAGGCTCTCCCTATTCCAATAGGGAAGTCATCCGTTTAGTGTTTTCATGCAAGTACACCATTAATTTTATTTTAAAAACATACAATCGTACATTCATTTATGCTTATATTTTACTCTTTCTCCATGTTTTACATCTCTTTGTGTTAGTCGTTTCTCTTGAGCGAGCCAATTAGGATTTGGGAGATGTCAAAATTCTCAACCATAACAGTTATAGAAGATTCATTTAGAGTTCCCTTAGACTTTCTTACAACCTCAGAACCTGAATATTAGTCTCTCTAAGGTCTTGGATGGCGTGCTTCCTTCCTTCTTATGAACGACCATTAACTCAGAAATTTTCATCTTTATTATCCCTTTGGAAAGGATGATCGCTCGAGGAGCCCCTCTAGTGATAGCAGCAATGTGCCAGCGCTTCCCTTTGCTTGCTCATTTATCTTTGGCGCTGGTCCCTTCTCCATTGGCCATTGTATCCACAAATTTAGAGGAGGACTCACTCTTAAGAGACTTCTCTCTATCTTATTTAGTGCCCTTGAACTACTCGGATAAGCGACCCCTCTTTATCAAACCTATGACGACATCGTTCAGCTAGATTTAGTCATTAGTGTTAGGATTATGACCCTTATGAAAGCTATAGTATTTTGTCTTATCAGTGCTGGATAACTCTTTGATGGGGAATGAGTTTCTAACTATGCTCTATTGGAATTGTGTGTTGGCACACTCTTGGTAAATCTTATCTCGTGAAGCATTCAAAGGAGTGTATTTATCGTATCGACCACAGGTTCCCCTGTAGTATTAATATTTCAACTCGTGTAGGTCTTTTCCAAACGGATGGATAGAAATTGAATTTTCCATGACTGAGACATCGAACTAGATGTTGCGTTTCTCCTCAAGGTTGATGAAAATTGTGTGCCTTGCTCAACAATTATTTTACATTGGGTGCCTCTCTTTTACATTGCATGCCTCTTTGCGCCCCGGCTTTTGCCTGAAGGAATTATAATATAACAGGTCATTCTCAAATATACAACATTTGAGGCCCTATTATGATCCTTCCACCTCCACGGCTACATGCGTAAAACAATCAATATACGACCGTAAGATCTATTTATTTTCTTATATTATCATATGCTTAATGATGAAGAATTGAAAGAAAATGAGAAAAGATTAAATAGAGCCAGTGAATAAGTAACGTAGGTAAGGGAACATGTCTACAAATCAATAGCTTTAAACTTCATCATTATGCTAGGAGGAAGTTGAAGAGAAATCTTGACTCTTCTGTTTAGAAACACGTCAGTAGAGATGAAGGACGCGACATCATAGGAGGAATCTTTTCTGGGTATTTTTGGCTGAAAAATACCTCCCTTAAAGGATGCATGTTCGGGGGGGCTTGTACATATCCCGGAAAATATTCTAGGGCCGAGTCCTATACCCGACCAAGATCTGGGAACCTTATAATCCGGATACCTCAAAGATAATTTAGGCGTTTGTACGTGAACTAGATGAACCACGGGAAAAGGCATGTACTCAGGAAGCAAGAACCGGAGAAGTCACGAAGTAGACCATTAATACAGATGTTGTATAATTTTTCATTGAAGCCTTAATTAAGGCTGATGGTGAACGTTGTAGAACGGAGCTTAATGGAGGGCAATTCAAGAGTTCCCTCTTAAATGAGGAGCTTGATGATCGAGAGTATATAAAGGGGCTTCCGCAATAGGGTTAAGCAAGATTTCCTTCTTGGGCGTACTGCACTATCAGTATATTCAAAATCCCCAGATAATCTCACAAGATTAATCTCATTGAGGCTCTCCCTATTCCAATAGGGAAGTCATCCGTTTAGTGTTTTTACGCAAGTACACCATTAATTTTATTTTAAAAACTTACAATCGTACATTCATTTATGCTTATATTTTACTCTTTCTCCATGTTTTACATCTCTTTGCGTTAGTCGTTTCTTTTGAGCGAGCCAATTAGGATTTGGGAGATGTCAAAATTCTCAACCATAACAGTTATAGAAGATTCATTTAGAGTTCCCTTAGACTTTCTTACAACCTCGGAACCTGAATATTAGTCTCTCTAAGGTCTTGGATGGCGTGCTTCCTTCCTTCTTATGAACGACCATTAACTCAGAAATTTTCATCTTTATTATCCCTTTGGAAAGGATGATCGCTCGAGGAGCCCCTCTAGTGATAGCAGCAATGTGCCAGCGCTTCCCTTTGCTTGCTCATTTATCTTTGGCGCTGGTCCCTTCTCCATTGGCCATTGTATCCACAAATTTAGAGGAGGACTCACTCTTAAGAGACTTCTCTCTATCTTATTTAGTGCCCTTGAACTACTCGGATAAGCGACCCCTCTTTATCAAACCTATGACGACATCGTTCAGCTAGATTTAGTCATCAGTGTTAGGATTATGACCCTTATGAAAGCTATAGTATTTTGTCTTATCAGTGCTGGATAACTCTTTGATGGGGAATGAGTTTCTAACTATGCTCTATTGGAATTGTGTGTTGGCACACTCTTGGTAAATCTTATCTCGTGAAGCATTCAAAGGAGTGTATTTATCGTATCGACCACAGGTTCCCCTGTAGTATTAATATTTCAACTCGTGTAGGTCTTTTCCAAACGGATGGATAGAAATTGAATTTTCCATGACTGAGACATCGAACTAGATGTTGCGTTTCTCCTCAAGGTTGATGAAAATTGTGTGCCTTGCTCAACAATTATTTTACACTGTGTGCCTCTCTTTTACATTGCATGCCTCTTTGCGCCCCGACTTTTGCCTGAAGGAATTATAATATAACAGGTCATTCTCAAATATACAACATTTGAGGCCCTATTATGATCCTTCCACCTCCACGGCTACATGCGTAAAACAATCGATATACGACCGTAAGATCTATTTATTTTCTTATATTATCATATGCTTAAAGAAGCTATCATCACTAGGTGCATTTTATGTGATGTGAAATTACCGGTGAAGCTCTCACACAGGTCAGTCCATGACTTAATTCTCTCATTTGACAGATATTTGAACCATAGTATGGCGGATCCCATCAAAGTTAGTGTAAATAGTTTGCACTTAGAAGCGTCATTAACATGGAAATAGTTCAAGCGTTCATCGACAAATTGCACGTGCTCATCGAAATTTCCTTTCTCGCCGTAGTCGTTCAACTTTGGATGATTCCCAATTGACTTTGGTATTTGACGATCCAAGATACAGGCGCATTGAGGATACCTATGCAGATTCATTTGCTGGTGGTTTCTCTACCTACTCTTGAGGAGTTACACAACTACCTTGATCTCTCCCAAGGCTTTAAGGAGGAGTTGGGCGCCTCTTGTTTTTTTAGTGATCCGAAGATTTTGAAGCTTCATTTCTCTGAGATACGACCGACATAGGAATGATAGTTTGACTTTTTTGGACATGGCTTCCTATGCAGTGTTCCCCTTCGAGATGGCGTTGTCTAAGCTTTCTTCTAGATGAAATAATCTTTCCTCTATCGCTCGTGAGTTTTGTTGCCAAACGATTTTATGTATATAGTTCAATAACTTATTAGCGCCTTTTATTTCAAGGTTAGCCTGTAATACCTAGAAGCCATACAATGTTTCCAACCTTGAGGCTAGTGGTGTTATCAGAGGTTTACGCGAAGGCTCACCTTGTCAGATCTGTGGAGGATATAATGGGATCTGAGGAGGTTAGAGTAGATTTGGATGCAGGAGAGTGTTTACAACAAATTGATTTAATTTTTTTGAGGAACAAGAGGATGTTAGTTTCTTGCAGTTTTAGCAGAAGAAACGGTGGCGGCTACTTCGCATACATACAGCTACAAAACAAGTAGTTTTAGATCAAGCCATCGTTAGAAGAATTTGTGATCAGAAATTTGAAAACTCTGAGAATCAAAGTTGATCTTATACTGGATCAGATTAAACACAATGGATCTTCTACGTTCGTTCTCAAGAACTCTGGCCTGATTTGTTGAGAGAGTTTTGAATCGACAATATCGACCTAGAACAAATGGAATGTGACAATATTGACTCAAAAAATATAACTTAAACAATGAAAATTAATTCTCCAATTAAAGTGTATCCCTTATAGTATTTTTTTTAGAGTGAAATTTGAATCCATGCCTTTTTGAACGTAGTCAATTTAATTTAATTTTTCTTATAAAAAAAACTCAGAAATTTATAATAGACATGTTCTTTTAATGTAATTTCTGTATTTCGTACTTGATAATTGCATTTAAGTAACACTTAGCAATTTCTTTTTTTCACTCAGGTATTTTTTCTCACTAAAGTAATTTTTTTAACTCGTAAATATTTGACTCAAGTCATCCTGTTAGTGGTACTTAATTAACATTTATTCCATTACTCTTCTTAAATTTTGTAACCATCCATTGTTTATCATTCACCTTTTGAATTTTTTTTTGAATAACCAATTTTTAAAAAAAATATCAGAAATAACCAACATTTCAAATTAATTACACAAATAGCCATTTTTTTGCTAAAAATACACGTTGTCGCTAGGGGGAGTGACGACAACACTTACCTTTCAAAGTAGACGCCAGGCCCATTGACGAAGATGCACAAAAACTGGGTGTTATCGTCACCCCCCTGGCGACAACACCTCCCTTATATTTTTTTTTTCAAATTTTTTTATATAATTTTTTTTACCTGCATGCGTGGGCCCCGGTCGCCTCCTTGGGTGGCGACTACACTAAATTGTGTGCATTTGTTTGCCTATAAATAGCAGCCCATTCCTCCATCAAGATTCATTATTTTCTCCTCCAACTTTCCCATTTTCACTACACATTATTGTTCGTGTCTCGCATAAGGCCGCCTTCATGGCGCCAAACATCATCCAGCTGTTCTGTGCCGGCACCGGAATATAAAAGATGTTATGGGCATGTTATTTATTCTCCGGCCAAACCCCCTATGTCGGTTAAGTTTTGGAATATCCGCGACTTCAACAACCTGAAGCGGACTCTGATGTCACAGTTAGAAGGGGAGTATAGTCCCGGGGAAGAAATCAAAAGGATCCAGAGGCTTAGAACAAGGGTGTCGCTTATGACCGGAGAGACGATACGTTGGTGGGTTGATGTGAAAATCGACCTTGATACTGAACAAATAATGGATGGAACAGATGGCATTGTTTTAACCGTTGTAATTTCGTAGATTTTAATTGTTTGTTGTGTTGTTGTTTTAGTCATTGTGTTGTCTTTTCAATTGTTGCTTTTAGTTAAAATTTTATTTTTAGTCCTGGTTTATGTTATTTGTCATGGTGTTGTAACTCATCTAACTAATGAAAAAAAGTCCATTGCATTGGTAAAATAAATTACAAATAGCATTTAACCTAAAAACTATGTTGTGGAACTAGATCCACGATTGGGACACTTGTTCTTATTATGTCCTACCTAATGACATATATTATACTTCCTCTGCATTTTTTCAGTGGCGTCCATTTCAGTTCTAATACGCTTGCTGTTTGGTCGACCGCTTTTATTCCGACGCATTAAGTCATTGTGCCAAACAGTTTCCCCCTCGTACACAGGCCAATATGTCTCCATCGCTACCAACAGAAAGTAATTGTCGTATATGTTGATCAACTTTGATACCTTGTAAATTTCTGATACCATTGATAATGCATCACGCTAGAGGACGTGTACATGTTATTGGGTCTCTCAACAAATGGAAGAGCAGTGTATGGAAATGTCCAACAACCCAATGCTTTATGCGTGGAAATGTTGGGTGTAGATTTAATTGAGGGTGAGGGCCGAGAAAGAGGTAGGGGCCAAGGTATTAAGCTTGCGGCCCTTCAACAAGGTTATGAGGCACTTGCGTTGGATCAGTTTTCTAGCGAAGAAAATAAACTATATAAAGCTAGAATGTATATTATGTTATTATTTGGTAGGTTTATATTTCCCGAAGGCACAGGGAATAGTGTAAATTTTATGTACTTGTCTTTGCTTGAGGACATTGATGAAATCAAGACGTATAGTTGGGGTTCTGCGGTGTTGGCTTACCTCTACATCTCCTGGTGCAAAAATGTAAAAAATGATAATTGTACAATTTATGGATGTGCATTCTTGCTTCAAGCATAGGAATGGTGGAGAATGCCCGTATTAGCCCCTCAAAACCCGCACATATACATCTTCCCTTACGCATCAAGGTAATTTAATCATCTTATTTCATTTAGAGTATTTATTCTATTATTAATTGTAACTATAATGATTTCTATTTTTGGATGTGTTTAGGTTTAATGCAACTGGGTTGGATTACACCAAAACGCCTGTAAACAAAATAATTTTTTACCGCCAACTCTTGGATCGACTTCGACCCCAAGATGTAATACCACTAAAACTTTCCATTATCTAACTATATTTGTAAAATAAACTATCTTCTATAATTTGTAATTAATTTTTTTCCGTTGCAGTTTATTTGGAGACCGTACTTGGAATTGGGCCATGAACCCGACCCTGCAGAGGCGGCTGTTTGGACGGCAAAATCACCTATCATATGGTTCACCACTATGGAGATGCACCAAAGTGACCGTGTGAAGCTCCAATTCGGCATGCATTAAAATATCCCTGACCCCCCTGAGTGTTTGGAACCTTGGCATCTGCAAAAGGTCAGCCAACAGTGGTACACAAAAAATTGGAGGTCATTCGCTAAAGAGCACCTTAAAATATAGGCTCGTCGTTCCACCACTGTCCTACATTTTCCTGTGGCGCCGACCGAAATGAAACCAACGGCTGAATATGTCGACTAGTATAGAACGGTCACAAATCCTGAAATGTTTGTGTCTGACCCTTTCTATTTGGCAGACCCGCGAGCACAACAACCGTATTTCCAACAACAACAACCACAAATTTTCCAACAACAACAACAACAAAATTTTCAACAACAATCACCACTGATCAGTGGTTTTCGCACATATATTTACCATTGTTTTTAAGTATTTTTAAGTTATGTTATTTAGTGTTTTATTTCATTATTCGTCATTTTATGCTTTGGTTGTATGTTTTAATGTTTTCAGGCTCATATGAATAAATCGGGATAAATCAGTGCAAAACTCGGAGTTTCGAGGAAGTTCAGAAAACATGTTTTAGGAGGCCTGACACGGGTGGCCGTGTTGCTCAACACGGGCCGTGTCAGGAAGAGAGATGGGAGTGAATTTTAAAAGAAGGGAAAAACAGTGGTGCAACACGGGTGCCCGTGTTGCTCAACACGGCCCGTGTTGCTAAGCCTAGAACCAAAGAAGAAAAAGAAAATACCAGGGGACCAACACGGGTGCCCGTGTTGCTCAACACGGCCCGTGTTGGGATTGACGCTGATTTCAGTGATTTTTGTGATTTTGTTCAGTGGTTTGCCTGCAAGGGTGTTTTTGGGATTTCCAACCAACTTAAGTGAGTCTGCACTATTTAGGAGAGTTTTCAAGATGAATTAGTGATCTTTTTGCGACACGATTGAAGATTGGAGAAAACAAGGGTTTGGGAGAGAAGAAGGTTTTCATGAACGGAAGCGATTGAAGATCAACTTTCATTTCAATTCTTGTAATGTCTCTATTTTATATTTTGTTTTCTTTGAACAATATGAGTAACTAAACCCTAATGCTAGGGGGTGTCCCTGATTTGATTCTGTAATGATTTTGAATTGTTGAATTCATCAATAGATTTGTTTTCTTATTTAATTTAATTGTATAAGGTTTTTATGCTTTCTTTGTCGGACCAACAAGATTGATTTACGGTTAACAACCAGCTGGACAACGGTTAAGGTTTTTGTACAATTAGACTATAGTAGATATCACCTAGGACTAGGGATACCCTATAGTTACCGGTTAACTCTTGATAAAATAAAGGCTTGATTTCATCATAATTCTCTAAGGACTTAGGATTTAGGATGAATGTTCAAAGGTTTTCCCGCTAAGGAATTAGGGGAAAATATCCTAAAGAGCTGGTAATTGAATAGTATGAACTTGTTGAGGAGATCTAAATCCAAGGTTATTACAGGAACAATCACACACTTTACCCTAGCATAATACTCATATTTTTCAAAAAGCCAATTTACTTTTCTGCTTATTTTAATTATTGTTTAGTCACAATTTCCAAACACAACCCCAACATTAGTTTTTGTTTAATTGAACTACAATTTGAACTCGATATTACTACGCAGTTCTTGAGATCGACATTCGGGAATTTCCCTATTATTACTACAGAGGCAAAATAGTACACTTGCTATTTTTCCGATCAACCACCACCAAATTTCCAACAACAACAACCACCACCACCAAATTACCAACAAAATCAGCAACAACAACATTACCCACAACAACAACCACCAAATTACCAACAACAACCAATAAACCAACAACAACCTATTTACCAACAACAACAACAATTCCAACAATACCACCAACAACAACCATTTCAAACTCAACCACAAACTCAACCCCACCACCTATGCTTCCAAGATCTCAATGTGGCGGGCTCTTCCAGATCACCACCACTTACCCCCGACATAGGCATACATGAAGAATACCCGCCATACAGCTCATTCGACCAACAAACATCACAATACCCCAACCAACCATTGAACTTCAACACACCACCACACACTTTACCCTAGCATAATACTCATATTTTTCAAAAAGCCAATTTACTTTTCTGCTTATTTTAATTATTGTTTAGTCACAATTTCCAAACACAACCCCAACATTAGTTTTTGTTTAATTGAACTACAATTTGAACTCGATATTACTACGCAGTTCTTGAGATCGACATTCGGGAATTTCCCTATTATTACTACAGAGGCAAAATAGTACACTTGCTATTTTTCCGATCAACCACCACCAAATTTCCAACAACAACAACCACCACCACCAAATTACCAACAAAATCAGCAACAACAACATTACCCACAACAACAACCACCAAATTACCAACAACAACCAATAAACCAACAACAACCTATTTACCAACAACAACAACAATTCCAACAATACCACCAACAACAACCATTTCAAACTCAACCACAAACTCAACCCCACCACCTATGCTTCCAAGATCTCAATGTGGCGGGCTCTTCCAGATCACCACCACTTACCCCCGACATAGGCATACATGAAGAATACCCGCCATACAGCTCATTCGACCAACAAACATCACAATACCCCAACCAACCATTGAACTTCAACACACCACCACACACTTTACCCTAGCATAATACTCATATTTTTCAAAAAGCCAATTTACTTTTCTGCTTATTTTAATTATTGTTTAGTCACAATTTCCAAACACAACCCCAACATTAGTTTTTGTTTAATTGAACTACAATTTGAACTCGATATTACTACGCAGTTCTTGAGATCGACATTCGGGAATTTCCCTATTATTACTACAGAGGCAAAATAGTACACTTGCTATTTTTCCGATCAACCACCACCAAATTTCCAACAACAACAACCACCACCACCAAATTACCAACAAAATCAGCAACAACAACATTACCCACAACAACAACCACCAAATTACCAACAACAACCAATAAACCAACAACAACCTATTTACCAACAACAACAACAATTCCAACAATACCACCAACAACAACCATTTCAAACTCAACCACAAACTCAACCCCACCACCTATGCTTCCAAGATCTCAATGTGGCGGGCTCTTCCAGATCACCACCACTTACCCCCGACATAGGCATACATGAAGAATACCCGCCATACAGCTCATTCGACCAACAAACATCACAATACCCCAACCAACCATTGAACTTCAACACACCACCACACACTTTACCCTAGCATAATACTCATATTTTTCAAAAAGCCAATTTACTTTTCTGCTTATTTTAATTATTGTTTAGTCACAATTTCCAAACACAACCCCAACATTAGTTTTTGTTTAATTGAACTACAATTTGAACTCGATATTACTACGCAGTTCTTGAGATCGACATTCGGGAATTTCCCTATTATTACTACAGAGGCAAAATAGTACACTTGCTATTTTTCCGATCAACCACCACCAAATTTCCAACAACAACAACCACCACCACCAAATTACCAACAAAATCAGCAACAACAACATTACCCACAACAACAACCACCAAATTACCAACAACAACCAATAAACCAACAACAACCTATTTACCAACAACAACAACAATTCCAACAATACCACCAACAACAACCATTTCAAACTCAACCACAAACTCAACCCCACCACCTATGCTTCCAAGATCTCAATGTGGCGGGCTCTTCCAGATCACCACCACTTACCCCCGACATAGGCATACATGAAGAATACCCGCCATACAGCTCATTCGACCAACAAACATCACAATACCCCAACCAACCATTGAACTTCAACACACCACCACAACCAATGTATTTTAACCAACCTGATTCCACCACCAACTACCAAAGACCAAACTTCGAGGCCGCACCCACAGGAGAAATTTCGTCCCACCAAGACAAAGCTTTGAAGGCGTCACGGGCACCGGCCTTTCCTATAGCGGGAATTCTAGAGGTCAAGGACGGCTCGTAGATTTTGTAGACCCGGAGTGCATTGAAGGGCCGCCGATCCAAACACAAGAGGAACAAAATAGAGGGGGCGTCGTAGGAATAAGGGAGCACTACCAACTCGTGAGCCTTCTATACGAGTTATTAGACATCCTGCGTGCGGATCGTACCAGAGTCCGCGCTAAGTCATTAGAAATTTTATTCTTCTTATTATTGTAATTGTACTTTTTTTATTATTATGATTAATGTAATTGTTTTTTTTTTATTTTAAATTAAAATCAATAACTATAATGCACAAAATAGTAAAAAATAATAGGTAAAAAAATTATATAAAAAAATTTGAAAAAAAAAATATAACGGAGGTGTTGTCGCCACAACACCCAGTTTTTGTGCATCTTCGCCAATGAGCCTGACGACTACTTTGAAAGATAAGTGTTATCGCCACCCCCTTGACGACAACGTGTATTTTTAGCAACAAAAAAATAACTATTTGTGTAATTAATTTGAAATGTTGATTATTTTTTAAATTTTTTAAAAAAAATTGGTTATTCAAAAAAAAATTCTCACCTTTTTTTATATTAATACTATTCCTCCCATGATATACCTTTACCTTTACCCGTGATTCAGCCTTAATGAAAGGGACAATACGAAACTCAAGAAAAAACCAAAAAGTAATTCCATTAAAAAAAATTAAAAAGAAACAGACAAAGAACCACCATAACCAAAAGTGGGAAATGAGAGTTGAGCAAAAAATAAATTAATAATGCTATACTTTTTCAGAAAAACCCAATTTAATAAAAGAGAGACAACACAACAAAACACAACACAACGAGTGGATCTAACCGAAAATCCAGCACATCCCACTTATATTTATAGTGCAGATGTGATTACTTATAAGTATCAACCACCACTAACAACTTTGTGCTTTTTCTGCTAACTTCATTATATGCAAAAGTGTTGCAACTTTCTCAAGGTGAGAACAAAAAATATAATATAGAGATTTGGGGTGTTTGTGAAGGAAGGGATTATAAAAATGGGTGTGAATGTGGGGATTGTTTGCGTTTGTTTTGTGCTTTTCATGGCAATTGAAGCAATAGAGATTGTTCCTAAAGCTGCACAAATGGATTCAATTTTAGGTACTTTTCTTCTCTGAAACTTTTACTTTACTTTACTTTGTTTCTTTTTTAAGTTTTTAGTTTGCTTAATGCTTGCTTGAGGTTAGCCATGTTTGTTTTGTTTTTGTTCACGTGAACGTTGGGAAAAACTAAAATATTAAAATGGAGATAGAAAAAAACTATACCTTTTGGGTGTTGGGCGAAAATATTAGATAGTAGTTCATTTCAAAACCAAACATGGTATAGTAATTAAATTGCTGTTATGAATCACGATGGAGGAGTTTTGTTTTGTATTTCATACACATTCATACTAGCTGGCTTTACCGGTTTGTTGGATTGGATATCTTGAAATTGTGGTTCTATTCCAACCCTATCAAAACTATAGAATATATTGCAGTTTGTTTTAGGTTTTAGCTTTAAAATAATAATAAACTTTTTGAATTTTAAAAAATAATTTCTATAAATTTTTAAAAAAAATATATGTTTGTAAATTCATATTTATTAATTAAAAGATTAAATTTTCCATCTTATAGCATAAATATAGATTATTAAAGATTAAAACATAGTCAAACTCAAACATATATCAGATTTGAATTAATTTCAAATTTAAGTAATTTTTAAAAAATTTGATATTAAAAAAATTTAAAGTAAAAGAATAAACTACGTAAAATAACATTTTAAAAATAATTATTTAAACAAATTTTTCCTATAAATTATTTTAAAAAAATTTTTATAAATTATTTTGAATAAAAACATATATGTTATAAAAGTCATTTTTGAAAAATAACTGAAACAAATATACTGAGGATTTTTAATTAGTAAACTCTTTTTTTAGCAGGAGATTTTATAAAGTAATTTAAAAAAAAAAATAGTAAAACAGTTATATATATATATATTTTTTTTAAATCAATTAATATTTAATGTTACATTTTTTTTATATTTCAAATTATACTTTACAAGAAAAATCAATAAATTATTTTTTTATATTTATATTTCATTCTAACTCGTAGTATAAAAATTATACTTTAAAAGAAAAATCAATAAATTATTTTTATATTTATGTTTCATTCCAACTCGTAGTATAAAAAATTTTAATTAAAGAGATAAGATATATTAAATTTTATAACTTATCATATTTTGTTGATTCATCAAACACTAAATAAGAACAAATTAATATAGGCATTTTACTTATAAACAGTGCAAGGTAATAAAAATCAAGCTAAACCAGAAGTTCATGTAAAAACTCTGCTATGGTTACTATTATGAAAAATACATGTTGCACGTTCAAAATCGAGAATAAGGTCAGAAAAGAGTTAGATTCACTGTAAATTTCTACTAATAATTATAAAATAATCTAATTCTCTTTGCATTAATCCATCATATAATTATCTTACCACATGTTTTTGTTTGCAGAGAATAAGAATATCTTCAAGAGAAAGCGATCCCGGCCCCCATCCCGCTCTCGCCCCATCGACTACACATTCAAGCTTCCAACTGAACCAACCTCTTGGCCAGAAGGTATCCAACATGTCATTCTCACCTTCTGATATATTCTACCGAATGAAGACTAACTTTAGCAACTCTTGAATTGCCACATACAATACAGGTAACGGTTTTGCAGGTGGAATTCTCGATCTAGGTGGCCTACAAGTATCTCAAGCATCAACATTTCGCAAAGTTTGGGGTGCCTACGACGGTGGCCCTGACAATCTAGGCACCTCAGTATACGAACCAATTGAAATACCTGAAGGATTCTCTATGTTAGGTAGCTACAGCCAACCCAACAACAAACCTCTCTTTGGATATGTTCTTGTTGCAAAGGATGTTTCTTCAAGTACCACCAATGGCACTTTAAAACCACCAGTTGATTATACAATTGTATCGAACACCGCATCTGTCACAGCTAATCAAGATTCCACTTTGTATATTTGGCTACCAGTACCACCTGATGGCTACAAAGCTTTAGGCCATGTTGTCACCACAACACCAGACAAACCTCCCCTCGACAAAATCATGTGTGTCAGATCAGACCTGACAAACCAATGCGAGTCTTCTTCATGGATTTGGGGATCCAATGACTTCAACTTTTATGATGGTAGGCCAATCAATAGAGGAACTCAAGCTCCTGATGTTCGCGTAGGCACCTTCATTGCACAGAATGGTGGGAATACTAACCCTCCATCTAATTCATGTTTGAAGAATCTCAATTCTATTTCACAAATCATGCCTAATGAGAAACAAATCGAGGCAATGCTTCAACTTTATTCTCCATTTCTATACCTACATTCCAACGAAGAATACTTACCTTCTTCGGTTAATTGGTTCTTCTCCAATGGAGCATTACTATACAAGAAAGGTCAAGAGTCAAATCCTGTTCCAATAGCACAAAATGGTACTAACCTTCCTCAGGATCCTAACATCGATGGTGCCTATTGGCTCGACCTACCTGCTGATAATGCAAACAAAGAAAGAGTCAAAAAAGGAAATTTACAAAGCGCAGAATCTTATGTACATGTGAAGCCAATGTTTGGAGGAACATTCACTGATATCGCAATGTGGATTTTTTACCCTTTCAATGGACCTGGAAGAGCAAAAGTAAAGTTTCTAGATATTAAATTAGGGAAAATAGGCGAACACGTTGGCGATTGGGAGCATGTGACATTAAGGGTAAGTAACTTGGATGGTAAGTTACAGCAAGTGTATTTCTCACAACATGGTAGTGGTTCATGGATCGATTCATCTCAACTTGAGTTCCAAACTGATTCAACAAAAAGACCGGTCATTTATGCTTCTTTGCATGGCCATGCTGCATATCCACATGCTGGTCTTGTTCTGTTAGGTAAAAATGGTGTTGGGGCAAGAGATGATACTAATAAAGGTAGAAATGTTATGGATATGGGAAAATTCGTGTTGGTTTCTGCAGATTATTTAGGATCTGTTAAAGAGCCAGCATGGTTGAATTTTTTTAGAGGTTGGGGTCCACATGTTGACTATAGTATAGATGATGAGTTGAAGAATGTAGAGAAGTTATTGCCTGGGAAGCTAAAAGGTGGTTTTGAAAGTATTATTAGAGGTTTGCCAAAAGAAGTGCTTGCAGAGGAAGGACCAACAGGTCCAAAGGCGAAGAATAATTGGAATGGCGATGAAGTTTGAGTTTCTTTTAGTTAGATTGATTCTTATAATGTTCAAAATTGAATTAGAACAATGTTATTGATGCAATTGTATAATTGGTTACTGAATTTAATTCGAGTACATCATCCAATAGATTTCGTAAGAGAGGATTGATCGACAAATATTAATTGACTTCTCTATAACTTACATCATATGTCATACGCGAATAGATTATAGATACATGAATGAATCTAGGAATTCGAATGTTGAAAATATTAGACTGTAAATAGCAGTTTGTAATGAATCGAATCTGACAGGAGCAGGATCTTCTACCTTGTGCTGCAAGTCAATCAAAGTTCTTTTCAAATTTCAACCATTCAACTTCACATGTAGCTTCATTTATTGAGATATATTTCGACTCTGCTGAGACAATGCAACTAAGTTTTATTTTTCAGAACTCCATGAAATGGCTTTGAATTTTAGACACAAAAACGTAGGTTGAATTCTGTCACCAACTCCTTTTGGTCAATTTGTTACAAATTAAAATGCCTTTGAATTAATTTGTTTACCTTTAAGGAAGATTATGACTTCAGTTCTCCTCTCCTTTTGGTTCTCCAAAGAAAACATGTTTGACATGAGCAATCACAGGCCAGTACTCACCAACTCGAGGCTGACATTTTCTGCACAGTTCTGGACAGCCGTTTAAGCTCAAGTCTTCAAGGACAACCAGTCTATGAATGTCAGTTTGAAGACACAACAGTTGAGGACAATCAACAATATTAAGCCTCTTAAGACAAGTCATGATTGTTAAAAACTCGGGAAGCATCTTATGGTTTGGAAGATTTTTAGTTACCAAGAAAAGTAATGTGTTTGCAGCACCTACAATCCAATGAGGCAATGTCAAAATATTTGGAAAGTCCCCAAGATATAGATGTCTCATCGAGCTCGAGTGTTATAAGGCTTTCATTATGCACCATGCTTTCAAACTCATCATATGACAGAACCAACTGCTTTGTTGTTATAATCAATTGTCGAAGGTTGATTAGCTTCCCTAGTCCTTTCGGCAATGCTTCAAGCTCTTTGTAAATTTTGGAGTTCACATATTCAATGAGGTCTTTTGATTTTTCTGTTACGAGAAAAAATGAGAACTCGAAGAAGGTCCAATTTAGAAATCAAATTCGGAAGAGCCTAGAGTGAAGAATCACTTATCTAAATAACACAAGTATCTATATCTTGATATCCATGAATTCAAGAGTGATTCACTATCAAGATCCACTCCTTGGATGGGAAACAAAATACTTCTCACACTTTATCAGCGTTCTCACCGCCCTGAGGACGGGGACCATAGGGTTCCATCAAGAGCTCGATAATTTCTTCCTTTTCATCATCCCTTCCTATAACATCTAAAGCATCAACATTAGAATAACTCATTTCTTTATTTTCCAAACTAACATCCATTCTCTCAAGACCAAACTTATTACCACCAGAAACTGCCTTATTCATTCTATCTTCAACCTCTTGCTGCCAGAAACTTGAACAAACTGGTTTCGCGAGTCTTGACACTCAATTTCATCCAACACATCTTCAGAATCGCAGGAGTTGTTTTGAATTTGCGATTTTGGTCTTTCGTATCTTCAGCATTCAATAGTAATAGTACATATTTTGGCAATTGCCAAAGTGTCTTTGATCCCTTGTAGATCTCCAAACACACTCCAAGATTTTAAAGCTTCTTCATGAGCATAAGAAGCAAGTTTTCCTAGGAATGAAACTCTGTAACATCAAAGAGAAATGAGTCTGTCATGTTAACTAGGAAAGAGTATAGATTGAATTGAGATGTCTGTTTGCTTGGGAGCATAAGTTTTCCTAGCGATGTGATCATCAAACATAAAGGCAAAAAGTTATAGAACATCATTGCCATGAAGTTTGTACAAAAGATGCAACCAAAGTTAAAACAAATGAAAATCATATGAAGAAGAAGAAGAAATGTTTTTCATCAGTGTCTCCACCATGATTTTGATTCTAACATTGCTTTGAAAAACTTATGCTGTTTGTTTCTTAGTCTGTATATGAACCTGTAGTTAAAAAGAAGTCAACTACTAAGGCTTAAAGAATTTGAATAATTGAACTTGGTTATTATTCAAATCAAGTTGGTGTTAAACCATTCTTGGCGTATACACTAAAACATGAGTGAAACATGTTAGTCGCAGTGTTAAAAGGTTGTTTTTTTTTTCTTGTATTAAATTGGAACTATTAAATCAAAAGAATAAGATGGAATATGCAGTGCATACAGGATTACGAGCTCTCTAAGATTCACCTAAATAAACCTTAGCTCTGGTTCAAAAAACAAATTTCTGCAGGAAAAGAAGATTCTTCTAGGAAAGTATCTCTTCAAGACCAAGCAAGAAAGGTGCTTGATCATCTGTAGTACATCACTTTTTCACATTTTAAGGATTATTCTTCTGTTAGATTACTACTTTAGTCCTTTTTTTGCAGCAAAGTCTCAAGAAAAGAATATGCTTCTTGTAAAGTGCACCTCATTTAAATTTATGTAACAAAAGTCATATACATTGGATAACATTCAACCTTCCTATACAGCACTTCAGCAATGGCGAGTTCTCTGCGCAACTCCAAGAAAAGTAGAAGTCCACTCATTGAAACCACATTTAAGCTTCCTGCTGATATACCAGTTTGGCCACCAGGTATGTATGAATCACATAAGTTATACACCTATTTCATTTTTTCTATATATGTACTCTATGATAAGCTTGGTTTTAAATTGCGTTCTGCAACTGCAATTGCGGTTGGTGCCTCTGAGTAATGTGCAAACCTAAGTATTGCAAAAAAATGTGGGCAAGTAGGACTAATGAGGTCGGAATTGCGTTCGCAAAGATCGCTAAACCCTTTATATTTTTGATAATTTTTTACTGGTTTTGTCTTGTTATTCTTAGGTGATGGATTTGCCACTGGTATAATTGACCTTGGAGGCGGGTTACTAGTATCACAAATTTCAACATTCAACAAAATTTGGACAACCTATGAAGGAGGACCAGATGATCTTGGAGTTACATTTTTTGAGCCAACAGGTCTATCTGAAGGCTTCTTTGTTTTAGGACACTACTGCCAACCAAACAACAAGCCTCTTCATGGTTGGGTTCTAGTAGGGAAAGATGGCTCTTCAACCGCAAACGAAGCTTTGAAAAAACCACTTGATTACAAATTGGTTTGTAGCATAAAGTCTTTGCAAAACAAACAAGATGAACAATGCTATATTTGGTTACCAATAGCATCTAATGGCTATAAAGTTGTTGGCCATGTTGTCACAACTTCACAAGAGAAGCCTTCATTAGACAGAATCATGTGTGTTCGATCAGATCTAACCGATGAATGTGCCAAATACAAGTCAGTGAAGCTTTGGGGGACAGATAACAAGAGGTTCAATGTTTATGATGTTAGACCAATCAGTAGAGGTATTGAAGCTAAAGGTGTTTGTGTAGGAACCTTCCTAGCTCAAAGTGGAAGGACAAAGACAAATTCTAAAACTTTGCCTGTTGTTTGTTTGAAAAATACCAATGCTAATAGATTTTCTTCCATGCCTAATTTACATCAAATCGAAACATTGATCAAAGCTTACTCTCCTTATTTGTACTTACACCCTAAGGAAAATTACCTTCCTTCTTCTGTGGAATGGTTTTTCATCAATGGAGCATTACTCTGCGAGAAAAATAAGGGTGTTATTAATAAGAGTCCAATAGAACCAACCGGTTCAAACCTCCCTCAAGGATCTTTATCTATAGACAGACTCAGCCATAACTATTGGCTGGACCTGTCTATGGATAAAGCTGAGAAAGAAAGACTGAAAAAAGGAGACTTACAAAGTTCCAAAGCTTATATTCATGTAAAACCAATGCTAGGAGGAACTTTCACTGATATAGTGATGTGGATATTCTATCCATTTAACGGGGGTGCAAAAGCAAAAGTGGCATTCTTAAACATTCCATTGAGGAGTAAAGGAGAACATGTCGGGGATTGGGAGCATGTAACATTAAGAGTAAGCAACTTTAGTGGAGAATTATGGAGTGTTTATTTATCACAACATAGTAAGGGCCAATGGGTGGATTCATGTGAGCTTGAGTTCCAAAATGGTAATAGGCCTTTGGTGTATTCTTCATTGCATGGCCGTGCATTGTTTCCTAGGCCAGGGTGTGTTATGCAAGGTGCTAGAGGGTTTGGTATAAGGAATGATGCATGTAAAAGTGAGTTGGTGATGGATATGGTTAAAGGGTTTGAAATAGTTGGTGCTGAATATTTGGGGTCACAGATTAGAGAGCCACATTGGTTGAACTATGAGATGAATTGGGGTCCAAAGGAAGGGCCTAAGGGTCCAAAACAGAAGGACTTCTGGAAAGGTGATGAACGCTGAGGTTACCCTTTTACTTCTGTTTAATATTGATTGTTTATTTTTTTCCTTCATAAACAGGTATCAAATGTAAATGTTTACTTAAGATCTCTTGTTTCTTATTGATGAAAATCTCTGAGGATTGTTTACATTGTTCATGTGAGACATTCTTTTATTTTTTTTAAAGAAGGTGAAAGAGGTTTGTGTCTTTTTTTTAACTACCAGTGTGTTTAGATGATGTATTTTCGCGAGAGAAAAAAAAAATTTTAAGAAATTTTAAATGAATTAATTAAAATATATTATTTAAATAAATAAAAAATATAGAATTATTAAAATGATATAAATTTAAAAAATATTTTATTTAAGTTCAATTTAAGTAATTTCAAATGAGAGCAAAAAGTAGAGAATTTGAAATCGTTTATTATTAATTTTTCAATAATTGTAAAATTGTTCTTAAATTTTATAAAATATTCAAATTCACCTCGAAAAATTTTAAAAATTACAAATAAATTTATAATAATTTTTAAATTTTACAGATCGGTCTCTTCAAATTTTCTAAAATTACATATTGGTTTCTATTTTTCAATTTTTTAAATTGGCCTAAAAATTTTAAAATTTATGAAAATGATCCCAAAATTTTAATAATAAATTATATTATTACTCTATTAAAAAAAATTTAAAACATAAATTTCAATTAAATCATCCAAACATACTCTTAATTTCCATTTATATGAATAACGGTAGGAGCTAGTACAATCTCTTTTTTTTTTCTTTTCAAAATCGGTATAGTCTAGTTCGAGAGTCAGTTTTGATATCAAGTGGTTTCAACCTTCTTCTGAACTATAGTCCTCCCTACCAAATTCAACACCAATCATCACTAAACCAATTAATGATTGGTAGTACGATTTCTTCTTTTAGATCAGCAACTTATGAAATTAAGTGAATGAATATTTATTGTAGCACGTGACTCATAATTGCTTCCTAATTGGAATTAAGAATCATGATAAGGTTAGCAAAATGTGGAAATTCCGCTGCCTAAATATGTCATAATCAGGTGGTAGTGTTGACAATTCAACAACCTACTCTATTAAAACATGCTGTCCCACAAGACTTTTCTACTTCCCACTTCACAATTTAATATTTTTATCACTTCAACAAAGTACTAGTTATAAAGTACAGAGTAAAATGAAATGTATCCACCTCTCACATCACATTTCTAATTATTTCAAATACACATTATATGAAACACACACAAAAATCTACTAATGCCACACAAGAAATTGGAGAAATAATTTTCATTTACATTTGTTTAGATAGTTAGTTGTTCTCATTTAAGATTCCATATAATCAAACTATCTAAAATATAGAAATATCGATTAGTATGCAGATACAAGATAGAAAGACACACAATTTCTTTATTATTATAGGTTTGTATCAAAGTTCAACCCTAAACTCCTATTTCTTTATCTTAATTTTGGATGGACTTATGGAACACATCCAATAACTAGCACCGAGATGCTTGTTTTTTTGCATATGATATAGTTCTACTTGGAGAGTCAAAAGATAATTTAAATGAGAGGTTGAAGATTTCGCGACAAGCTTTAAAAACACAAAGTTTTTGCCTAAGCATATTTAAGACGAAGTTGATGAAACTTAAGTTCAACAAAATAAGAAGTGTTTCTAATCTAGAGGTGAAAGTTTGAGACTATATCATTCCTCAAGATATATTGTTTAAATATCTTGGGTCCATGATACAAAATGAGGGAGAAATAGAAGGGGGTGTAAGCCATTAAATTCAAGTTGAGTGGCTAAAGTGGAGGAGGGCTTCAGGGGTTTTATGTGACACAAAGATACCTCTCAAGTTGAAGGGAAAATTTTATCAAATTGCGGTAAAACTTGCAATATTGTACGAGACAGAATGTTGGACTATTAAGAATCAATAAAGAGAATAAAGTAAGTGTATAAGAGATGAGGATTTTATGTTGGATGTGTTGTAAGACTAGACATGGTAAAATTAGAAATGAAAATATTATAGTGTTGGGGTAGCACCTATAGTAGAGAAGATGGTGGAAAATAGACTTAGGTGATTTGGACATGTAGAGATAATATATATATTTTGTGGTAAGTATAATAAATCTGATGGAGAGAAGTCAAACAACTAGAGGAAGAGGAAGACCTAAAAAGATTAAAAGAGAATTTATTAAAAAAAATCTTAAGATTAACAATTTAGGTAGAAATATGATCCTTGATAGAACATTATGGCAAAAGTTGATTTGTGTAGCCAACCCCATATAATGAGATAAAGAGAGAATCCTGATAAATCGTGTATTTGAGTTTGCCATTGAAATCGTTAAAGGTTAAAGGTATGTGATCTTCTGATTTGTAGAGTTCCTTAGGGTTTCCTGAATCTTGAATCTCTAAACCAAAAGAGAGAATTACTTCATGAAACTTATGGTACCAATGACGAGACGTCTTCTTTAGTCCATAAATGGGTTTTGTTAATTTACAAACTATATTCTTTGAGTCTCCCGACACAAACTTTTCTGGTTGCACCATATAGATCTTTTCATCAACATTGCCACTGAGGAATGTCGTCTTGACATCCATTTGATGGAGTTCCAAATCATAATGTGCAACAACAACCATGATTGTCCTAAAAGAGTATTTCTAGGAAATCGGAAGAAAAAGGTATATTTAAAGTTGATCCCTTTCTTTTAGGTATAACCCTTAGCCACAAGATGATCCTTATACCACTCCACATTACCATTTGAATCTCGCCTAGTCTTAAAAATTCATTTGCAACCAATGGGTGTTAATTCTCTAATTGTATGGTTGACATTAATTTTAGTAAAACAAATTAGATAGCAATATGTTAGATAGAATGTTTCAACATTGCAGAAAATTTATGTTGATCAATATCTTGAACAAGATGTTTTATTTACTACATCTGGTATAACATGTCGAACAAGATGTCCTATGTAGGATCATTAGACATCGTGACTAAGTGTTGAGTTGGGCTTTTGGATTATGTCTTAATTATTACAGATGCAGAACATTTGAAAAATATTATGCAATCTAATATAATGTTGAATCTAAGGATAAAAGATTTATCTGTGTTCAAGAGATTTGATTGGTTTCTAAATATGGAGAATATTTAGGAAACTAATGTTTAGAGACCTATTTTCTTGGAGAATATTTTGCAGATTCCTAGCAGTCTCCCTACTGTAATTTGAAGCCCAAGTCCATACCAGATGTGTGCTATAAATAGAAGACTACAAACCTATTGAAGAGAGAACTTACAGGATTAGGTTAGGGTTTGTCCTTTTATTGTGAGTCTCTCTAATACCATGTTGATAGAAGAGTATGACTGTTTATGGAGTTGCAAATTCTGTCATGCATTTATAAGCTGTTAAGTATTGAATGTTTGTGTGTCACTTAGATATCATTGATACGGTTATCAAAGTGTGTGTTGCTTGTGTTTCAAGCTATTGTTCTTGATCAAAGCTTTTAAGCAAGATCAAGTATTTATTTATTAAGGGAGACTTAATCGCGTATTGTTTGTAATTAATGGTCTCTCACACTTATTGGTAAGTGTTTTTCCCTTTTTTCTTATTCACCTGGAACTTGAATCTGGATTAGGCTAAAAAATACTAATGTACAATGATGAATTATAATACATGGTATTTCTCTTGATTAATGAAAACTACAAATTCTTTATCTAATCACAATAGGTATTATGTCACTCTTGCCTTAGATGAATCAACTAGCGGTATTTTTTTCAATATTATAACTACTACGAATAAGTAGTTTTACCTCAGTTAGAAATGGATTTTTATCTCGGCTTGGTGGGCGAGGTAAAAAAGGATTTCATATAAAGTGCGCCACTTGTTGGATCATCATGAAGGGGGAACATTCACATTGAGTCAAACACTCACCTAAAGGTCAAAGACATAAGCAAATCATCTTTTTCTCCCCCTTTGACATTATCAAAAAGAAGGGAAAGATGGGTGAAGGAAAATAAGTTTACAAGTATATAGGCCAATGAAATGATTCTATATCACAAGATAAATCAATCAAACATGCATTAACCATTCAACATAGGAATATAAGCAAATTATTGATTCGTTTACCTTTGAATTTTACCTCATGAGTGACTTCATCTTTAATCAAGCATTCATCTTTGGTGAACATGATTTTAAAGCCTTTGTCAAAAAGTTGGCTTATGCTAAAAAGATTGTGCTTTAGTCCTTCAACATAAAGTACAACTTCAATGGATGTGAAAGGTGGTGCTCCAACTTTGTCTTTGCCAAGAATTTTTCCTTTAAGGTTGTTCCCATATGTGACATAACCCTTGCACTTTAGAACTGGATCTAAATAAAGTTTATATCTCCCGTCAAATGCTTAGAATAACCACTATCAAGATATCGTAGATTTGTAGTGGTCTTCAAGCAAACCTACAAAATAAATTAAGTTTTGTTTGGTACCCAATATGTCTTGGGTCCTTCATAATTAGTTTCTTCCTTTACCTACACATAATATATATTTGTCACACTAAAATTCCTTATATAGAAAGCACTATGTGTACGACCACTTATATCATAATAAAAACATGTATGAACAAAGTTACTTCTATATATAGGAACATAGGATTTCTTTTTAGGAAATCTCTTCTTAGGATGATGATGAACCTTTTGTGCTTTATTCACTTTCTCCTTGTTGGATTGGTCACTTGCCTTAGCAAAGATAATTTTACTAGTACTTGATTTATTAAATATAGAATAACCAAGTCCACTTTTATCATTGAAATATCTTTGTTGACTAAGGACACCATCCAAACTAATTTTTCCTTTTTCATATCTTTCAATAACTCTTTCTAATTGGAAAATTTAAAAATAAAGTGAATCATACTCTTTGCATGTAAGATTTTGTTTTTCATTTTCAAGAAAACTTTGTTTTTCAATTTCAAAATTCTTTTCCATGGTGTCAGTATTTTCTTCAAGAGATAAAATTTGTTTCTTTTGGGTTGACACCTTTTTAAACAAATTCTTACATTCATCAAGTAGTTCTTCTATAACATATAGATCATCATTATCATAAGAATTTATTTCATTAATAACCTCTTCTTCTTCATCGTCAGAGTGGTTTAAAGCCATCAATGCAAATAAGAAGATGAACTTACTTCATTATCTTCCCATTCTACACATGTTTTCTTTGAGTTTTTATCCTTCTTTCTATTAAAGTATTTATTCTTCTTTTCAAGTGTAGAGCATTGACTTTTAACATGTACTTTTTCTCCACATTCAAAGCATGTAACATTCCTTGTTGGTGATTCCCTTTTAATGATCTCGATCCTTTTTTCTTTCTTTTCTTAGAAACTTATCAAACTTCTTGATAAGATCATCTTCTTCTTCACTAGTGGACTCATCCTATTTATTGCTATCATGATGTTTGATTCTCGTCTTTAAGGCATTGTCTTTTGAATCTTTTACTTGAATTTCATGCTTTTCAAGTCTTCCAAGTTTCTTCTCTTATTCTTGAAGTTTCCCGAACAATGTTGCGGAAGTCAATTTGGATAGATTTTTCTTCTCGCATATTGATGTCACTTTTGGTTGTCATTCCCTGCTTAAAGATATAAGAACTTAAAGATTAATTTCATCGGCAGTAAGAGTCTTACCAAGTTCTTTCCAGTGATTTGTCAAATGCATAAATATTTTCTGCAAGTTGAGGATTGATTCTCGGGGTTGCATTTTTAATAACTCGTACTCTTGACTCAAAGTGTTTAATCTTGATCTTTTAACTTCAACGGTTCCTTCATGAGTTTCCACCTATGTATCCCCTATTTCCTTTGTCGTTATGCATGACAAATTATAGAAGAATTCGTCCATGCTAAGAGCACCTTGAAGAAGATTTATTGCTTTCTTGTTATAAAGAACCTTTTTCTTGTCATCTTCTTCCCATGAACATTTGGGCTTTATGGAGGCAACACCATCAACAACAGTTCTTGGAATGAAAGGATCATCTACAAGAGCTTTCCATACTTCTTTGCCTTGAGACTCTAAATGCGCCTTCATGCATATTTTCCACAAATTGAAATATTCACCACAAAACAATGGAGGCTTGTTATTACTACCACCATCTTTAAAGACCGGATTTACATTTGAGGAAGCCATTCTGGATCTTGTAGCGGTGAAATTTGTGAGACTAAAACCATCGAATAGACTTAACTCATTTGTTTTTAAATAGAGTCGTCACTGCGCTTTATTGTTTCCAAAGGAAATGGGAGAAAGAGCAAATAAAATCCACATAAATTTTTTTAAAATCAAAACTAATAAAATAAACAGAGATTTAGGTACGGGGGGTTTGTTATGCAAGGGGAAGGTTTTAAGCACCCCTCACATTTATGGTACTCCATAGGAACCTCTTTGAAAATATTGTTATTGTTGTTGTTGTTGTTATTTTGAAAATGCCTTTGTATTTTTTGTTTAAATAGAGTGGGGGATGAGAAAAAAAAGTTTTGAAAGTGAGCTCGATAAGACATCGCATCCTAGGCTTACATACCCCTTTAACAATAGGGAAGTCAGAGATTTTGTAGTTCCTCTTAAAAGGAAAATAAAAGGGCCAAGTGACCAAAATCTTTTTGGGTTTTGAGCTTTAACAATACTCAACGGGTTTTTAAAATGTTAAGCTTTAACAATACTTAACAAGTTTTAAATAGAAAGGGACCAAGCTTTAACAATACAAGATCAATGGACTAAGAGTGGTTTCACTGGGAATAATTCTCCTCTTAGTACCAAGGTTTTAAAAAAGGGAATTGGTTGAGCTTTAACAATACAAAACCATTTTTAAAACAAGTGTAAAGTTTTAACAATGCTAAGCACAAATTAAAAGAGATTGGAAAAGAGATTGAGTACCTTGACAATTTTAGTCAATACCATTCCCATTCCTTTGGGAGTTTTAGCATCAATGTGAAATCATACATCTCAAGCAAGCATTAAAGGTGAATATCTCAAGTGGTGTGTGAGACATGGTATGTATATAATGGACACAATCAAGGTATGAACATCGAACAACAAGTATGGATAATCATCAAGAAAAAGGATTATATCAAACATATAAACATGGTAAGATCAAGACAAACATTACTCATGGTAATCACCTTAAGCATACAAGGTTAATCACAAAAAAATGTGGCAATATCAAATGAGAAACCCCAAAGGATTATCATGGTATAAACTCAAAGATGAACAAGTGCAAACATCAAGGCATGAAATCAAGTCAATAAAATATTACATGGATTAGGGTTTATAAAATTAGGGTTTTCAAGACAAAAGTTTCACATTCTAATCATGCTTTAGTCATTTGAAAATGAATAAAGTCTAATTAATTCATGGTATGAACAACAAAAGACAAAGGCATCTAAATGACATGACATTAATATCAACATTTCATCAAAAGTTATATTAAACAAGTATTAAAAATTTATACAAATTAATTTAAAGAAAATATATTTTTAATGATTTTTGAATATATTAAATATAAATGTATAAATATTAATCATTTACTAAACATAAAACAATTTGAATCAAGCATGTTCATGGTATTAATCTTTACTTAAACATGGTATAAACCCTAAAGAAACTAAATTCATGCTCAAGTAAGCAAGTTAATTATGGTATCATGACATCAAGAGTTTATCAAGAAATTTGGCCACACAAACTTTCAACAAGATCTAAATGATGTAAACAACAAACATATTTTTGGTTTTTATTCAATACATAAGATAAAATAAAGCCAAGACTTGATTAAATAAATAAAACATTTTTGAATTTTTTATTGTATTAAAATTAAATGAAATCATAAATAATAAATAAATAAATAAATAAATAAATAAAGTAAACCAAAAAGAATAATAAAAAGGCAAAAAGAAATGGAAAAATAAAAAATAAGAGCTCAAAAGACTAATAGCATAAAGATAAAATGCAATGGAATGTAAAGAGCATAAAATAAATAGCATAATATAAAATGCGGAAATATAAAGAGCGGAAATATAAATTGCAAAATTATATAGTGTGGATATGTAAAGAACGAAAATATAAATTGCGGAAATATAGATTGTGTTAAAAGTAAAAGTTAGTACAAAATAATGTTAGTGTTGATAATCAATATGTGAGATCATATTATACAAGTGAAAATATGGGTGGATCAAGACCTAAGTCAAGGAAGCTTGTGAGATTATTACATCAATTAAGTATTTCTTAAGACCTTAAGACAAACTTATCACCATCCCAAAGTACTCAAAGTAATCTCATGATCACCTTAAAGTAGATTTGAATTGATGAAAGTTCATCAAGCCTTAATTCATACTTAATTGAACAAGATGAATCATCAAAGTCCAATTGATCTAAAAAAGAAAAAAGAAGAAGATGGAGGTTCAAGAACACTTTTTAACTCTTGATTTAAAATCAATTGTTTTTCATAAAAAAATGGTGATGATTAAGGTACTAAATAACCAAAACAAGAGTAAAAATGCAATAGAATTAAATAAAGAATAAGCATAAGAGTCTACCTATTTAATAACTTGAAATAAAATAATCAAGAGGAAAAATGAAGAGTTTTGGCTTAGTTTACATAGAAATTACTTGGAACTCAAAAATCACAAGTTTATGCAAAGTGGAATTTTGAAACTTTCAAGTGAGGGAGTGAGTTTGAAGATTTTTTTTAGTGTTTGAAACAAGAGGCAAAGACCTCTATTTATAGGGAAGATTTTTGGTTTGTGGAGGGAAAAATATAATAAAAAAAGTGTATCAAATTCAAATGGTGTTAGGTTGCTTTTTGTGAAGAAAAGTGGAAGTTATGGTTCCCATAAACTTTCGCAAGCTTTATTCATGAACAATAGGGTGGCTCCTATATTTTTAGATGGTTGCTTGTTGATTTTGTGATGTTTCAAAGTTAGAAGCAACAAAGAATAAGTTCAATGCATAAAGTTTTGTGATTAAAGTAGCTTTTCAAAAATGATAATGGTGCCTTTAGTGCAAAAATGGAATGATTTAATGGACAAACACTTAACCACTTGGATAATGCTTCAATTAATGGCGTAAAGATTAAATTATGGAGATATTTAGAAGCAATATAGGCTACAAAAAAGATTTGTAGAGAAATGGTTTGAGTTTTGCAACTTGGTTGATCATAGAAAAAACAAATTCATGGTGCCATCTTCATAAATTCATATCTCCTAGCTCACAAATGCTATGGTGGAGTTCTTGCACTTTTTAGAAATCCCTAATGTCGCACGCTCGCGAAAAATGAACAGAGTCGCCACCAATATATTTATCCCATAAGGGAAAGGAATATCAGAAAACCTAACAAAGGATAAGAGCGAGGTCTTTCGACCAGAGAATCTAGGTACGGGAGTCGGTTACGCAAGGGGAAGGTGCTAGCACCCCTCGCGCCCATCGTACTCGATGGTATCCACCTATGTTTGTTTCTATCTAATGGGTGTGTACTATGTCTATGTCTATATGTGGATGAATGCAGAATGTAGGGAAAATAAAGAATTGTACTCGCACGGGCCCTACCCCGCTGCCTACGTATCCTTTTCAGGAATCAGAGTTACCGTAGCTCGGCTCACGATTTTTTGTTTGTTTTTGTATTTTTTAGTTGGGCGGAGTTAACGCTCACGCTCTTGCATAAGGGGACAGCCTAGGATGCAATGGAGCGGAGATAACGGTGCCCTTAAGTGCCAAAGAGGCAAAAGGAAAAGAGATTGGTTTGTGTCTTTTAGGGTAGATGAGTGGTGAACAGTTCCCAATACCGAGCCACTCACCACTTTCTCTACTTTTCTTTAATTTGAACCATTGTTAGGTGTTTTAAGTGTTTTTGGTTGTGTATTTTTTAAGGGAAATTACTCTGCGATTCGAATCACATAAAATGTATAATGATCGAGAAGCAGATTAGGGAATGAATCCCACTCACTTCCATCCCATTATGTAATGTTTGAGAAACAGATTAGGGAATGGATCCCACTCATTTCTCTCCCATTAATTAATGTTTGAGAAACAGATTAGGGAATGAATCCCACTCATTTCTCTCCCATTAGGTAGTGACCGAGAAACAGATTAGGGAATAAATCCCACTCGTTTCTATGCCACTAAGTGATTGAGAAACAGATTAGGGAATGAATCCCACTCATTCCTCTATCACTTTCTTATTGTGATTCGCATCTTCCTTTCATTAATGTTTTAAATGTTGAAAAGAAAAAGAATGCAATAGGGAACTATATCTAAATTCTAATCTAAGTTGTCTATACAAGTCTAAATCCTAATGTTAACATGGAATCGATTCTAAAAGGAGCATTAAAATGGTATTAACAAAGTAGGCCAAAAATATGGCCAAAAATAAGTAGCAAAATCACACAACAATTATACAAAACGAATATGGAAATAGTACAAAAACGATTCAAGCATTAGTACGAAAATGAAACTAAAAAATACTACTATTTTTATGAGTTTTATTGGTGTTGAGGGAATTCTAATTCAAGTCTAAATTGCACTTAAAGAACCTAAATTCTAATAAGCCTAAACTAGTATTTTTTATGAAGTTTTCTATGTCATTTTTATTATCTAAAAGAAGTAGCATAAAAAAGCTAAGTAGAAAATCCTAAAAAACTAGCAATTAAACATGGGCCCGGGGGGTGTGAACTGGAAATGGTGGTGCATGAGTAATGGGCGCTGGGCCCAAAGGGACTGGCTCAGTAGAGTTGTTTTTTGTTCAGATTTTATATCATATGCCAAAAAGAGTGGTGTACATGGGCTCCTAAGGGGTGTGGGTGAGAAATCCGTGTGGGAGGCCCATGGTTAAGATCCAGATTGCACATCAGATTTTGATTCAATGAGTACTTCAGACTTATGCTACTTCCAAGTTAATCACCATGTTAATTACATCAGATTTTTGTTAAATTCCAATCAAATCCCAACACCTAATTCTAATTAAATCTCGCTAAACTAAACAAAATTGACGTTAATAAAAATGAGTAGAAAGGGATTAGGGTACCAAAATGTGACGATTCACCTTCTTTGAACGAGTCTCCTTCACTTTCACGATGAACTCAGCGGCGGCGATACTCTTCCCACGACGATGATAGCTCCTCCGCCACCGTGAAGCAATCTCTTCCCCTCCGCCCTCATTCGTCTCTCGATTCAATCTTTCGCTTCGCTTGCTTTCGGTCTCCACATCGAATCATTCTGAGTCAAACTCTCATCGGATGAAGATTCACGATGGCGATGATGAAACGTTGTTGTTGAAGATTTGTACGAAGCGGTTGTGATGTGACGATGAATCGTGGTGGTGAACGAAGACCGATTCTAGATATTGACGACAAACTCCGGTGAAGATTCAGCGGTGAGTTTTCTTGTTGCAACCTTTCTTTTGTTCGATTCTTCTTCTTCTTCTACTTCATTTTTTGAATTTTCTGTGCGAATTTACGTTGAGAGCTCTGTGTAATTGGTTGTTGTTGTTGTTGACGTGAGAGTGAGAACGGAGAGAGTGTGGAGCGGAGAGAATAAGGATTAATGGAGGCTAAGCTCACTGCTTAGAGCTTCAGATGTTGAAGCTCTAAGAGTTGTTGTTCTGAGCGTATGGTGATGGTGAGGGTTGGCAGAGAGGAAGATGAAGATGATTGAATGAGTGAGAGAGATTGAGAAGTGTAGAATAATGGTGGTGCAGAGTGAATGAGATGGTGTAGGTGAGAATGAATCTGTGTTTGAGTTTTTGTGAAGTTTTTGTGAAATGAATCGTGTAAACAAGTGAGGATGATGATGACTGTTTATATAGATTGAGGGAACTGATTTCTGTTACAGATTGGAGTATTTAAGCCATAGGATCAATGAGAGACAGTTAGAAGATTAAGGGTGAGATTGAGGTCGGTTAGAAGTTTGTTAAGGGTTGTTATTTTCTGTTTAGAGTCAGTTAGATGGCAGTTACAATTCTGTTTTGTTGTTGGGAAGTTAGTTATGTGGTATGCTGAGTTCTATTTTGGTTAGTTAGGAATTGGAAAAAAAGGTTGGTTAGGAGTGGAATGTTTCAAAGTTAGTTTGAAATTCAGTTAGGAGGGAATAGAAAAGTTGGTTAGAAAAAGAAAATGAAATTGGTTTAGGGAATTTTTCTGTTGAATCCTGTCAGGACTATGGCTGAATTTTTATGTACAACAAGGGTGGATTGGTGTAAGTGTTTGATCATGGCTTTTTTGGTTTATGCAGGTTGGATCAGGCTTGAGCTGCTCGTCACGATTTCGTGATGACATGCAACTAGCTGACCATCTTAACAGCTGCGGTACATCCGGAGCAATTAAGAAGCAGCTCTAGGGCTCGGTACCACCGGGTTACCACATACTCAGTCATGGGATCAGCTCCACGTGCAGTTCTAGCTAGACCAAAGTCTCTTATCTTAAGATCACAACAGGGATTCAGTGGTAAGCTTCTGTTTTGAAACTGTTTTTTTTGCTGATTCGTGTTGATTGTTTTAGAATGATCCCTGAACTGAATCTTTTTTGCACTAATATGCCGACAATGACTTAATGCTTCAACTTGATTTTGATTTTCTGTTTTGTTGGAAATGTAGAGCTGGAAGTTAGTAAAGCTGTGATATTAAACTCTTTTGGTTTGTTTTCGTCGCGGACAGGTTCGGATGCAAGTGGAAGCAAGTCAACTGTGCAGAATTTCGGGCAAGCTTATGAGTTGTCAAAACAAGGTGAACGGAATTGATTGTATGGTTTTGATTTTTGTGTTGCAAACAGATGCAGAGCTGGTTGAATTGTGTATGGATTGATGTATTGGTTTTGGACCTTGAATAGATGGCTGAATGGTATCTGGATATATATATATATATATATATATATATATATATATATATATGTCTCTGAGTTTTTTGTATGGCTTTTATTGAAACTGCAGGGCCCCTTTTTTAGTTGTGACATACTGTTTGGTTCTAGATGCAAGCCCTAAAGTAGTTCTTTGAATCCATTTTCTGTTGCAGGATTTTGTGAAATCATTTCTGAACCATTTTCTTTTGGTTAATATGCAGGTTTTTTGGTGAACCGATTTCCTCTTCTGTGTAGCTGAAGGGCGGGTTTTATGAAGGGATCTCGTTTCGTTTCGCCGCTGATCATGGCTCTTTATGCAGTTCGGTTTTGGCAGCAGGCTTGTATGTTTGGAATATCCTTGGCATTGTTTGAAAAGGAGTAGCGAAGGCCTCTTGGATTTGAATTGGATTGGATCATTTTTGTTATAATTCAATATATTTGTAATGCATTTCAAATGCCTTGGATTCTGAATGTAACTTGTAATGACTTTTCTTGAACTCTAATCATGTAATTCAATGATTTTGTATATGAAAAAGAATCTTCTTCATTTGTAGAACTCGAATCCCGACTCTTCGTTCATTTGAACTCCATGCTAAATTTGAATGAAGGATGAAAGCCCATGACAACATCCTATGGCTTTGTACCAAAAGTAAATTTCCCATGGTTTGCTTGGACTAAAAAATCAAAGTTTTCCTTGTATGCTTTTCAAATTTATTAAGATGTACAAAGTCCACCATGTTTAACTAGAATCTTGCACAAAATCCAAAGCGAATGTCTTGCAACACAACTAATCAAAGTGAAACTTAGAATCGAACACAAGGGTGTGAACATCAATCCCCAATCAATAAGGGGTGTCCAAGTTCAAAGAATTTGAGTGAAGCCCAATAGAAGGAATTGTATTACAACAATAATGAAGCCACTCTGCAATTGATGAATAGCCCAAGTACTTAGCAAAACCCCCAGATGATCATAAGGCCCAAACCTCAGGACTTATCTGATAATCCCAAGCATAGAGAGAGTACTTTAATCCATGAACAATGAACACCTCTGGTGAATGAATTTGCATAGTGTAGAGACTCTGGATATTGTGAGATCTTAGATCCCATGCTTGCACATGTTTTATTTAATGAGTGAATCCGAAGTCATGCAAATGCCCTAATGATGGTATGCAGATGAAATGGAAAATATAAGCCAGTTAGAAATAAAGGGTAGGACAAATTTGGGGTATGACAGCTGCCCCTATTTAATCGTCTTAAACCTGAATGTGAGATTGGCGTTAGTCTTTCGAACATTCGAGGTAGAAGAAGATTAAATATCTAAGTACCAGAAATTTGTCCTAAAGAGAAGATGGTGTGAATGTTATCCTTATTTTTGATATCTGCTGGGGAAAGAGAAATTTTGTTTTTTCTGATGGAAATATTTACAGTGAGTAATTGGAAGAAGGGTGATAGCTTGTAACGTAGCCCAAGGTGCCAATACAAGGTTCCCAAAAGAAATGTTTGATGAAACAATGACTGAAAGGAAATAGATCTCGTGCGATCTACGACTCAACATCAGGAGAAGACCTCGTACGATCTTCAAGACAGAAAGGAAATAGACCTCGTGCGATCTTACGACTCAACATCAGGAGAAGACCTCGTACGATCTTCAAGACAGAAAGGAAATAGACCTCGTACGATCTACGACTCAACATCAGGAGAAGACCTCGTACGATCTTCAAGACAGAAAGGAAATAGACCTCGTGCGATCTACGACTCAACATCAGGAAAAGACCTCGTACGATCTTCAAGACAGAAAGGAAATAGACCTCGTGCGATCTACGACTCCACATCAGGAGAAGACCTTGTACGATCTTCAAAACTGAAAGGAAAAGATCTCGTGCGACCTATGACTCAACATCGGGAGAAGACCTCGTACGATCTTCAAAACTGAAAGGAAAAGATCTTGTGCGACCTATGACTCAACATCGGGAGAAGACCTCGTACGATCCTCAGGACAGAATAGACCTCGTACGATCTGAGACTCAACATCGGGGTTCGGTTTCGAAATAGTTTGCCAAGTTGAACATTGGGCTTTGAAAAGGGTTTGCCAGGTTAGGAACTGGGCTTTGAAAGGGTTTTCCAGGTTAGGAACTGGGCTTTGACAACACGGTGGTTGGACTTGAAAAGTTTTCCCGTACGGGGGAAGGGACCTCGGAGACTAGTGACGACTAGACTCGATCAAAAGACGTAATCACGAAGATGTTGATGCTTGCGAAGCATAAGAATTACATTAATCCCTCAGGCCAAAGGCGGGGTGTAACTCTTCAAGAGTGGCAATCGTTCGAATTGCCACACACCAAGTATGGTTTATTCAAACGCTTGAAAAATGAGATGGGTTGAATGCCCACCCTCATTCGCACTCTAGTTTGCACGCAGCACACGGGAAATAACCACGACAAGACTAGTGACGACTAGACTCGATAAGAAGATGATAGTAACCATTGGAGATTACGGAGTTATTGATGCTTGCGAAGCATAAGAATTACATTGATCCCTCAGGCCAAAGGCGGGGTGTAACTCTTCAAGAGCGGCAATCGTTCGAATTGCCGCACACCAAGTATGGTTATACAAATGATTGAAAAATGAGATGGGTTGAATGCCCACCCTCATTCACGCTCTAATATGCACGCAGCATGCGGGAAATAACCTCGGAGACAACGATTCTGACGGAGAAAGACATTGTATCCGATTCACGTTGGAGAGAGAAGATGAGATTTCTTTTGGGGATTGAGGATACCAGGTATTGGCACCATGGTTTGGGGAGATTTGTGATGTAGTAGCAGATATCAACCGGGGTTTGTAAGGACAACTTTTTATGTGGGGAAGTATCGTCGGCTTGATTGGGTGCTAATTTGTATTATCTGGCTTATGCTTTGTATGCATGTTTGAATTTTTCTGTGGCGTAATGCTCCATTTTGATGGATATGCTACGCTTTTGAGGATGCAATGTTATATGCAGTGAATACTATATGCAGAGTGCCAAATAAAGGCATTAATGAGATAAACACCAGGGAGAATCCCCTTAGTGTTAAGGACCATGTAGAGATGCCAATAGATATTGGTCTTTGACTTGCAAGATACCCCTTCTGGTTGTTGGCTTGTAGAGTGTAGAATAACATCTGACCTCTCACCATGTGCCACTGCTTGGAAGATTTTCAACTTGATGAGATTCCCTCGATCCACCATGTTGGGGATGAGAGATCCAGATAAGAAGCCCAGGTGGGGGAAGTAGAGCAACTCCTAGGATAAATAAACTCCTATGCTTGAGGAATGGAACAAACTCTCGGGAGAAATAAACTCCATGCTTGGGGAGAGACCAAGATTCTAGGAGAAATAAACTCCTATGGTCATGGAGCGACAAAAAACTCAGAATTGTGCCCCAAGCTTCGTGACTTATGGAGGAATTTGCCCCAATGGATCTTTGGAGAGATTTGTCAAATCTCGACGTAACTGCCCTAGATTGGTTGGATTTGAGAGAGATTCCTCGACTTGATTGCCCCAGATATGCCAAATTTGAGAGGTCAAACCTCGATTCAATTGCCCCTGATTGGGTACATCTTGCTAGAATCCCCGAGCTTTCTTTGTTTTGAAGTCAAACAAACATGGAAACAACTTTACCACGCTCAACGGAGTCTTCAAACTCTTCCCCTCAAGGTAATCATAGAAAGCATTAACTGTTCATGCCCAACGGAGTTTTTAGAGAATCTGCCCCTTGATGGTCGACATTTGAGATGGTTAGCTTTTACTCCTCGGAGTTCTCAAGTCTCTTGCACTCTGACATGACCAAGTTACTCACTAATTCTCATCCTTGAAAATTTCCTTGATGTTAAGCACATATTTGTATGCAAAAGAATGTTAATTCTAAGAACGATGATTCTAATGCAAAGCCTATGTTAGTCTTGAAGTTTTAAAACTTTTTTGTGAGATGAGGTTGCGACCTCTTGTGACCGAATCACTAGTTGACACAACCTCGAATTTTGCATATAGAAGATAAAGCAAGCATACGATACCAACATGGAAATGAGTCTCGCTTCATTGGGAGTCAGTTAAACGCTATCTCATAGGAGTGTGCTTTCAAAATAACCCTACTTCAATTAGGACTTTTGAGGGTTGTAACTTGGCCAGGTTCACGGTTTTCAGAAAACAAAGGATTTTAGGCTCAAAATTATTTGGTGCCCACCCCCTTCGTGATGTTCTCCAGTCCTATGTTCAGTTTACTCAACATGAGTGTTCATCCCTCACAAGGAATTTTGAAATGGTTGAGGAATCAATGAGGTTTTTCGGACATGGCGGTCGCTCACCTTTTATTCTTCTGATTCATTGTCACACGACTTTGTTCTTGCTTGGCAATTTCATCATCTTTTTTCTTTTGCCATTTTCTTTTTTTTATTATTTTCATTATTTTTCGCCATTTTTTTTCTTTTTTTTTTTGAACAAGTCGTGTGACCTCGCATAGTCTTTGATTCGTTGGAGGTGATTGCGACCGCCTCACTCCTTTGATTTGATGAAGGATTACCATTGTGGTATCGTCATCTCTTGGTCTCTTGACGGAATAAGGATAATTATTGCGGTCTTGACATTCCTCAGCCCTTTGAAGGATAACCCTTGTTGTATCCTTAGATTCATACCTTTTTGGTGAGTTCTGAACACTCGATCAAGTTAAATGAACACTACCCTGCCCCAAGGTTAAAATAAGGGTTTTTATGATTAGAAAAGAAACTCCTTCTCCAAGGCTCAAAGGGGTTAACGAGGGTCTATCTCCCTTATATCTCCGGTGCTTGGGGATTTGAAACAATGCCTGTACATCCTCAGTAGGGTTTTATTCAAAAGCACACAATTGGAGATTTTGCATTTTATTTTTCATCATTCTCCCTCAGCTTTTTGTCTAAGCAAACAATTAGTAAAGTTGGTATCGTAATGCTAAAAACATTTTATGAGTGAAAACGAATGGATTACTTCAAGACAAACATAAACAATGTATTATGATTTTCATTCAGAAATTAACAAGTTTTTACATGCTATTGATGCTTAAACAACAAAGGAAAAATTACAATGAGAATGCAGTAAGAAACTAAATGAATGTCGTTGTTGAGAAGACTTGACTCCGTCTAGACTTATTGAGCTTGAATACTTTCTGCAGTTCCTTCCAAACACTTCAGATTACTTCAAAAGAAAACTCCAACGAAGTCACCCAAGAGTTGTAAACTTTTGCCTTACTTTAGGGATTCGAGCAATGCGAGTGATGCAATGCTCAAGATAAGAGTATGTCTTGCTTATCCCTCATGCGGGAGCCCCAAGCATAGTTGCTAGAGTAGTAATCGCCATCATAAATGGGAAGAATCTTGTATGATCATCAACTCAACAGAGCCACTTGTGGTGAAGAAGACCCAATACTAGAATCTTAACCAATTGTGATTCCAACAAACAAGGAAACGAATGAGCACAAGGCAATCACATCAATTTGTTTCTCATATTCTTCTTGTCTCTGTTAACTAGCAAAGCCACTGAGAAGGAGATCCTGAGAAAAGGCAACTGATATATGAAGTAGAACCTTGAGAATGAGAATCATTGTGAAGAACACTCTTGATTATCACACGGAAGAAGATTCTGACGGATTCACATAGGAATTTGTAATGCTTTTAGGGATTCGAGCAATGCAAATGGCGCAATGCTCAAGATAAGAGTACGTCTTGCTTATCCCTCGTGCGGGAGCCCCAAGCATAGTTGCTAGAGTAGTAATTTCCATCGTACATGGATGAACCTTGCGTGGTCATCAAACTTAGAGAAGCTATCTGTTGTAAGGAAAGACCAAAACACCAACTGAAACACCAATCTTCACGGATATAACTGAGCACAAGAACCTTGAGAATGAGAGATGCTTCTACATAACATCTTGATCACTTCTTGGAAAGAAGATTCTGACAAAGTTGTTCGAGAATTTGTGGTGTTTTCATTATTATCATACCAACGAGTTCAATCATGGAAGTAGCCTTCAACAAAACAGGAAATACTGAAATGAGAATACGGAAATGAAATGATGATTGCCATAGTTGAGGAGCCTTGACTCCATCTGGGCTTATTGTTTTTTTTTGGTGATACTTTATGGAATACGGACATTCACTTGGGCGCGGGCATTCCATTCACCCACATGTTTCCTCCTTGAAGGGTTATATGTCTCTCGTCGATCAACTGTTGCACCTTGGCTTTGAAAGCGTTGCAGTCCTCGGTTGAGTGCCCTGCTGATCCAGCGTGGTACCCACATTGCACACTAGGGTCATGCCCAGGTGGAAACGGGCGTGGTGGAGGTTTCAGAGATTTGGGGACCACCAATGAGCTTTGCACCAGATATGGCAGAAGTTTAGTGTATGTCATAGGAATCTGGTCCAGAGGAGCATTTCTTCGTCCCAAATTACTTCTAGGTGGGTATTCATTCAGATGACCTTGTTGGTGATTCTGTTCAGGTGTGTTCTCCCTTTGATTTGGTTGTGAAACAATCGGAGACTAATGAAGTGGGAAACCTGGAACCCAAGATGGTGCATTTGAAGTAGATCCGACATAGAAGCATGAATCAACCTTTCTTTCCACCACATGTGGAACCCTGTTTCCTTGAACAATCATACCCTCGGGGGTGAACAAAATCACTTTTGAATCAATGAGATCTTGAACTTGATGTTTCATCGCCTTACAATTCTCAATGTCATGGCCAGGTGCCCCAGAATGGAACTCGCATCGAGCATTGACATCAAAATTGGGAGGAAGCTTTTCAGGCGTAGCCAAATCTCGTAGCTCAATCAACTGAAGTTCCAGCAAGCGAGGAAGTAACTGAGCATAAGGCAACGGGATAGGATTGAGAACTCTCTGAGGTATCTTAGGCTTTTTCCCACGCATTTGGCCCCCTTGATTCATTCTAGGGACATGAACAGATTGATGTGGAGGTAATGGCACTTGAAATTGAGGGAGAGCTCCCTGAGGCATTCCATGAGTGGAAAGGAATCCTATTGAAGAGAAGGAGTCAACAATTTCTGTTGCAGCAGCAGGGACAACATCACCTTCTTTTCTTAGTACCGTCTTTAGAACTTCCATGACCAGGCTCAACTGAGTCTTCAACTGATTGTTTTCCTCTTTTAGTGCACCCTGATTATGGATCAAGTCTTGCATCTCCAACATGAGATGACCCATTTGTTCCCTCATCTCATCCATTCCCTCACGGAGTTGTTCCATAGTTGATATCAGAGCTCGTGGCGGTGAGAAGTCAAATTTGTTGTTGATCTTGAAATCTGGATAGGAAGGGTCCTATAAGTCTTTGAAAGAACCATGAAATGCATGATAGTATGAATGCATGTTTCATTTATGAGGGATCCTAAAGTCTTTTCATACACTTTCATTTCTTTTTTTCTTTTGAAATCAAAGCTTTGTTTTGTAAGGAGTATCTTTTCTTTTCTTTTTTGCTGCTTTTCTATTTCCTTTTTCTTTTTCTTTTTTTTTCTCTTTTTTGGAAATAGACTTTAGGATCCCTCATAAATGAAGTGGATAAAGCAATGATGTTATACAATGCAAAATCATGGGATCAAGGTCCATATAATCTTAGTAACCACTGTGCAATCCTCTGAATAACTGATGTAGGTCAGATGTCATGAGATCAAAAGTCCGACACCTTTTTGAATACCAGGAGAACCAATAGTCACCAACAGAACAAAATAGTCATCAACGGTACCTGTCATGTATATCCCTCCCACTCACAGATGAATCTAGGCCAGGGTAGGTCGAAAAAGCCAACAGAGGATTGAAAGTAGGCGTAATCATACGATATTGCCTCTTTCAACCAAGCTCTGCCCGTGGATACATGATCGGATCAATCAGACATACGTCTTCTGTCCGTCATGGCCACTCTATTCCTAGTTCCTAAGGTATCACTTATGGCCTGGGTATTGGGCCTTTTACCTCATAGAATCATCCCACCCAACCTGCAAACAGAGAGAAAATATGTGGCCCCCACGGGGACCCAAAATATAGTCCAGATGCATGCGGAAAGTAAACATGATATGCAAGCAAGAAATAAACATGATATGTAAGCATATATACAAATGATGCAAACACATAAACAAATAAATAAACACCCAATAAAAGAAACAAACAAAGGCTAGGATCGACTCGCCAAGAATGGACCAGCACAGGTCTATCAACATCCCCAGCAGAGTCGCCAGCTGTCGCACGCTCGCGAAAAATGAACAGAGTCGCCACCAATATATTTATCCCATAAGGGAAAGGAATATCAGAAAACCTAACAAAGGAAGGAACAGGGTCTTGCGACTAGAGAATCAAGGTACGGGAGTCGGTTACGCGAGGGGAAGGTATTAGCACCCCTCACGCCCATCGTACTCGATGGTATCCACCTATGTTTGTTTCTATATAAAGGGTGTGTACTATGTCTATGTCTATATGCGAATGAAATGCACAAGAAATACGGGGAAAAGAAGGAATTATTTACAAGTGTGCTCGTTCAAGCCCCGCGACTTGATGCCTACGTATCCTTTTCAGGAATCAGAGTTACCGTAGCTCGGCTCACGATTTTCTGTTTGTTTTTGTGTTTTTTAGTTGGGCGGAGTTAACGCTCACGCTCTTGCATAAGGGGACAGCCTGGGATGCAATGGAGCGGAGATAACGGTGCCCTTAAGTGCCAAAGAGGCAAAAGGAAAAGAGATTGGTTTGTGTCTTTTAGGGTAGATGAGTGGTGAACAGTTCCCAATACCGGGCCACTCACCACTTTCTCTACTTTGCTTTAATTTGAACCATTGTTAGGTGTTTTAAGTGTTTTTGGTTGTGTATTTTTTAAGGGAAATTACTCTGCGATTCGAATCACATAAAATGTATAATGATCGAGAAGCAGATTAGGGAATGAATCCCACTCACTTCCATCCCATTATGTAATGTTTGAGAAACAGATTAGGGAATGGATCCCACTCATTTCTCTCCCATTAATTAATGTTTGAGAAACAGATTAGGGAATGAATCCCACTCATTTCTCTCCCATTAGGTAGTGACCGAGAAACAGATTAGGGAATAAATCCCACTCGTTTCTATGCCACTAAGTGATTGAGAAACAGATTAGGGAATGAATCCCACTCATTCCTCTATCACTTTCTTATTGTGATTCGCATCTTCCTTTCATTAATGTTTTAAATGTTGAAAAGAAAAAGAATGCAATAGGGAACTATATCAAAATTCTAATCTAAGTTGTCTATACAAGTCTAAATCCTAATGTTAACATGGAATCGATTCTAAAAGGAGCATTAAAATGGTATTAACAAAGTAGGCCAAAAATATGGCCAAAAAAAAGTAGCAAAATCACACAACAATTATACAAAACGAATATGGAAATAGTACAAAAACGATTCAAGCATTAGTACGAAAATGAAACTAAAAAATACTACTATTTTTATGAGTTTTATTGGTGTTGAGGGAATTCTAATTCAAGTCTAAATTGCACTTAAAGAACCTAAATTCTAATAAGCCTAAACTAGTATTTTTTATGAAGTTTTCTATGTCATTTTTATTATCTAAAAGAAGTAGCAAAAAAAAGCTAAGTAGAAAATCCTAAAAAACTAGCAATTAAACATGGGCCCGGGGGGTGTGAACTGAAAATGGTGGTGCATGAGTAATGGGCGCTGGGCCCAAAGGGACTGGCTCAGTAGAGTTGTTTTTTGTTCAGATTTTATATCATATTCCAAAAAGAGTGGTGTACATGGGCTCCTAAGGGGTGTGGGTGAGAAATCCGTGTGGGAGGCCCATGGTTAAGATCCAGATTGCACATCAGATTTTGATTCAATGAGTACTTCAGACTTATGCTACTTCCAAGTTAATCACCATGTTAATTACATCAGATTTTTGTTAAATTCCAATCAAATCCCAACACCTAATTCTAATTAAATCTCGCTAAACTAAACAAAATTAACGTTAATAAAAATGAGTAGAAAGGGATTAGGGTACTAAAATGTGACGATTCACCTTCTTTGAACGAGTCTCCTTCACTTTCACGATGAACTCAGCGGCGGCGATACTCTTCCCACGACGATGATAGCTCCTCCGCCACCGTGAAGCAATCTCTTCCCCTCCGCCCTCATTCGTCTCTCGATTCAATCTTTCGCTTCGCTTGCTTTCGGTCTCCACATCGAATCATTCTGAGTCAAACTCTCATCGGATGAAGATTCACGATGACGATGATGAAACGTTGTTGTTGAAGATTTGTACGAAGCGGTTGTGATGTGACGATGAATCGTGGTGGTGAACGAAGACATATTCTGGCTATTAACGGCGAACTCCGGTGAAGATTCTGCGGTGAGTTTTCTTGTTGCAACCTTTCTTTTGTTCGATTCTTCTTCTTCTTCTACTTCATTTTTTGAATTTTCTGTGCGAATTTACGTTGAGAGCTCTGTGTAATTGGTTGTTGTTGTTGTTGACGTGAGAGTGAGAACGGAGAGAGTGTGGAGCGGAGAGAATAAGGATTAATGGAGGCTAAGCTCACTGCTTAGAGCTTCAGATGTTGAAGCTCTAAGAGTTGTTGTTCTGAGCGTATGGTGATGGTGAGGGTTGGCAGAGAGGAAGATGAAGATGATTGAATGAGTGAGAGAGATTGAGAAGTGTAGAATAATGGTGGTGCAGAGTGAATGAGATGGTGTAGGTGAGAATGAATCTGTGTTTGAGTTTTTGTGAAGTTTTTGTGAAATGAATCGTGTAAACAAGTGAGGATGATGATGACTATTTATATAGATTGAGGGAACTGATTTCTGTTACAGATTGGAGTATTTAAGCCATAGGGTCAATGAGATACAGTTAGAAGATTAAGGGTGAGATTGAGGTCGGTTAGAAGTTTGTTAAGGGTTGTTATTTTCTGTTTAAAGTCAGTTAGATGGCAGTTACAATTCTGTTTTGTTGTTGGGAAGTTAGTTATGTGGTATGCTGAGTTCTATTTTGGTTAGTTAGGAATTGGAAAAAAAGGTTGGTTAGGAGTGGAATGTTTCAAAGTTAGTTTGAAATTCAGTTAGGAGGGAATAGAAAAGTTGGTTAGAAAAAGAAAATGAAATTGGTTTAGGGAATTTTTCTGTTGAATCCTGTCAGGACTATGGCTGAATTTTTATGTACAACAAGGGTGGATTTGTGTAAGTGTTTGATCATGGCTTTTTTGGTTTATGCAGGTTGGATCAGGCTTGAGCTGCTCGTCACGATTTCGTGATGACATGCAACCAGCTGACCATCTTAACAGCTGCGGTACATCCGGAGCAATTAAGAAGCAGCTCTAGGGCTCGGTACCACCGGGTTACCACATACTCAGTCATGGGATCAGCTCCACGTGCAGTTCTAGCTAGACCAAAGTCTCTAATCTTAAGATCACAACAGGGATTCAGTGGTAAGCTTCTGTTTTGAAACTGTTTTTTTTTGCTGATTCGTGTTGATTGTTTTAGAATGATCCCTGAACTGAATCTTTTTTGCACTAATATGCCGACAATGACTTAATGCTTCAACTTGATTTTGATTTTCTGTTTTGTTGGAAATGTAGATCTGGAAGTTAGTAAAGCTGTGATATTAAACTCTTTTGGTTTTTTTTCGTCGCGGACAGGTTCGGATGCAAGTGGAAGCAAGTCAACTGTGCAGAATTTCGGGCAAGCTTATGAGTTGTCAAAACAAGGTGAACGAAATTGATTGTATGGTTTTGATTTTTGTGTTGCAAACAGATGCAGAGCTGGTTGAATTGTGTATGGATTGATGTATTGGTTTTGGACCTTGAATAGATGGCTTAATGGTATCTGGATATATATATATATATATATATATATATATATATATATGTCACTGAGTTTTTTGTATGGCTTTTATTGAAACTGCAGGGCCCCTTTTTTAGTTGTGACATACTGTTTGGTTCTAGATGCAAGCCCTAAAGTAGTTCTTTGAATCCATTTTCTGTTGCAGGATTTTGTGAAATCATTTCTGAACCATTTTCTTTGGGTTAATATGCAGGGTTTTTGGTGAACCGATTTCCTCTTCTGTGTAGCTGAAGGGCGGGTTTTATGAAGGGATCTCGTTTTGTTTCGCCGCTGATCATGGCTCTTTATGCAGTTCGGTTTTGGCAGCAGGCTTGTATGTTTGGAATATCCTTGGCATTGTTTGAAAAGGAGTAGCGAAGGCCTCTTGGATTTGAATTGGATTGGATCATTTTTGTTATAATTCAATATATTTGTAATGCATTTCAAACGCCTTGGATTCTGAATGTAACTTGTAATGACTTTTCTTGAACTCTAATCATGTAATTCAATGATTTTGTATATGAAAAAGAATCTTCTTCATTTGTAGAACTCGAATCCCGACTCTTCGTTCATTTGAACTCCATGCTAAATTTGAATGAAGGATGAAAGCCCATGACAACATCCTATGGCTTTGTACCAAAAGTAAATTTTCCATGGTTTGCTTGGACTAAAAAATCAAAGTTTTCCTTGTATGCTTTTCAAATTTATTAAGATGTACAAAGTCCACCATGTTTAACTAGAATCTTGCACAAAATCCAAACCGAATGTCTTGCAACACAACTAATCAAAGTGAAACTTAGAATCGAACACAAGGGTGTGAACATCAATCCCCAATCAATAAGGGGTGTCCAAGTTCAAAGAATTTGAGTGAAGCCCAATAGAAGGAATTGTATTACAACAATAATGAAGCCACTCTGCAATTGATGAATAGCCCAAGTACTTAGCAAAACCCCCAGATGATCATAAGGCCCAAACCTCAGGACTTATCTGATAATCCCAAGCATAGAGAGAGTACTTTAATCCATGAACAATGAACACCTCTGGTGAATGAATTTGCATAGTGTAGAGACTCTGGATATTGTGAGATCTTAGATCCCATGCTTGCACATGTTTTATTTAATGAGTGAATGCGAAGTCATGCAAATGCCCTAATGATGGTATGCAGATGAAATGGAAAATATAAGCCAGTTAGAAATAAAGGGTAGGACAAATTTGGGGTATGACAGCTGCCCCTATTTAATCGTCTTAAACCTGAATGTGAGATTGGCGTTACTCTTTCGAACATTCGAGGTAGAAGAAGATTAAATATCGAAGTACCAGAAATTTGTCCTAAAGAGAAGATGGTGTGAATGTTATCCTTATTTTTGATATCTGCTGGGGAAAGAGAAATTTTGTTTTTTCTGATGGAAATATTTACAGTGAGTAATTGGAAGAAGGGTGATAGCTTGTAACGTAGCCCAAGGTGCCAATACAAGGTTCCCAAAAGAAATGTTTGATGAAACAATGACTGAAAGGAAATAGATCTCGTGCGATCTACGACTCAACATCAGGAGAAGACCTCGTACGATCTTCAAGACAGAAAGGAAATAGACCTCGTGCAATCTTACGACTCAACATCAGGAGAAGACCTCGTACGATCTTCAAGACAGAAAGGAAATAGACCTCGTACGATCTACGACTCAACATCAGGAGAAGACCTCGTACGATTTTCAAGACAGAAAGGAAATAGACCTCGTGCGATCTACGACTCAACATCAGGAAAAGACCTCGTACGATCTTCAAGACAGAAAGGAAATAGACCTCGTGCGATCTACGACTCCACATCAGGAGAAGACCTCGTACGATCTTCAAAACTGAAAGGAAAAGATCTCGTGCGACCTATGACTCAACATCGGGAGAAGACCTCGTACGATCTTCAAAACTGAAAGGAAAAGATCTTGTGCGACCTATGACTCAACATCGGGAGAAGACCTCGTACGATCCCCAGGACAGAATAGACCTCGTACGATCTGAGACTCAACATCGGGGTTCGGTTTCGAAATAGTTTGCCAAGTTGAACATTGGGTTTTGAAAAGGGTTTTCCAGGTTAGGAACTGGGCTTTGAAAGGGTTTGCCAGGTTAGGAACTGGGCTTTGACAACACGGTGGTTGGACTTGAAAAGTTTTCCCGTACGGGGGAAGGGACCTCGGAGACTAGTGACGACTAGACTCGATCAAAAGACGTAATCACGAAGATGTTGATGCTTGCGAAGCATAAGAATTACATTAATCCCTCAGGCCAAAGGCGGGGTGTAACTCTTCAAGAGTGGCAATCGTTCGAATTGCCACACACCAAGTATGGTTTATTCAAACGCTTGAAAAATGAGATGGGTTGAATGCCCACCCTCATTCGCACTCTAGTTTGCACGCAGCACACGGGAAATAACCACGACAAGACTAGTGACGACTAGACTCGATAAGAAGATGATAGTAACCATTGGAGATTACGGAGATATTGATGCTTGCGAAGCATAAGAATTACATTGATCCCTCAGGCCAAAGGCGGGGTGTAACTCTTCAAGAGCGGCAATCGTTCGAATTGCCGCACACCAAGTATGGTTATCCAAATGATTGAAAAATGAGATGGGATGAATGCCCACCCTCATTCACGCTCTAATATGCACGCAGCATGCGGGAAATAACCTCGGAGACAACGATTCTGACGGAGAAAGACATTGTATCCGATTCACGTTGGAGAGAGAAGATGAGATTTCTTTTGGGGATTGAGGATACCAGGTATTGGCACCATGGTTTGGGGAGATTTGTGATGTAGTAGCAGATATCAACCGGGGTTTGTAAGGACAACTTTTTATGTGGGGAAGTATCGTCGGCTTGATTGGGTGCTAATTTGTATTATCTGGCTTATGCTTTGTATGCATGTTTGAATTTTTCTGTGGCGTAATGCTCCATTTTGATGGATATGCTACGCTTTTGAGGATGCAATGTTATATGCAGTGAATACTATATGCAGAGTGCCAAATAAAGGCATTAATGAGATAAACACCAGGGAGAATCCCCTTAGTGTTAAGGACCATGTAGAGATGAAAATAGATATTGGTCTTTGACTTGCAAGATACCCCTTCTGGTTGTTGGCTTGTAGAGTGTAGAATAACTTCTGACCTCTCACCATGTGCCACTGCTTGGAAGATTTTCAACTTGATGAGATTCCCTCGATCCACCATGTTGGGGATGAGAGATCCAGATAAGAAGCCCAGGTGGGGGAAGTAGAGCAACTCCTAGGAGAAATAAACTCCTATGCTTGAGGAATGGAACAAACTCTCGGGATAAATAAACTCCATGCTTGGGGAGAGACCAAGATTCTAGGAGAAATAAACTCCTATGGTCATGGAGCGACAAAAAACTCAAAATTGTACCCCAAGCTTCGTGACTTATGGAGGAATTTGCCCCAATGGATCTTTGGAGAGATTTGTCAAATCTCGACGTAACTGCCCTAGATTGGTTGGATTTGAGAGAGATTCCTCGACTTGATTGCCCCAGATATGCCAAATTTGAGAGGTCAAACCTCGATTCAATTGCCCCTGATTGGGTACATCTTGCTAGAATCCCCGAGCTTTCTTTGTTTTGAAGTCAAACAAACATGGAAACAACTTTACCACGCTCAACGGAGTCTTCAAACTCTTCCCCTCAAGGTAATCAAAGAAAGCATTAACTGTTCATGCCCAACGGAGTTTTTAGAGAATCTGCCCCTTGATGGTCGACATTTGAGATGATTAGCTTTTACTCCTCGGAGTTCTCAAGTCTCTTGCACTCTGACATGACCAAGTTACTCACTAATTCTCATCCTTGAAAATTTCCTTGATGTTAAGCACATATTTGTATGCAAAAGAATGTTAATTCTAAGAACGATGATTCTAATGCAAAGCCTATGTTAGTCTTGAAGTTTTAAAACTTTTTTTGTGAGATGAGGTTGCGACCTCTTGTGACCGAATCACTAGTTGACACAACCTCGATTTTTGCATATAGAAGATAAAGCAAGCATACGATACCAACATGGAAATGAGTCTCGCTTCATTGGGAGTCAGTTAAACGCTATCTCATAGGAGTGTGCTTTCAAAATAACCCTACTTCAATTAGGACTTTTGAGGGTTGTAACTTGGCCAGGTTCACGGTTTTCAGAAAACAAAGGATTTTAGGCTCAAAATTATTTGGTGCCCACCCCCTTCGTGATGTTCTCCAGTCCTATGTTCAGTTTACTCAACATGAGTGTTCATCCCTCACAAGGAATTTTGAAATGGTTGAGGAATCAATGAGGTTTTTCGGACATGGCGGTCGCTCACCTTTTATTCTTCTGATTCATTGTCACACGACTTTGTTCTTGCTTGGCAATTTCATCATCTTTTTTCTTTTGCCATTTTCTTTTTTTTATTATTTTCATTATTTTTCGCCATTTTTTTTCTTTTTTTTTTTGAACAAGTCGTGTGACCTCGCATAGTCTTTGATTCGTTGGAGGTGATTGCGACCGCCTCACTCCTTTGATTTGATGAAGGATTACCATTGTGGTATCGTCATCTCTTGGTCTCTTGACGGAATAAGGATAATTATTGCGGTCTTGACATTCCTCAGCCCTTTGAAGGATAACCCTTGTTGTATCCTTAGATTCATACCTTTTTGGTGAGTTCTGAACACTCGATCAAGTTAAATGAACACTACCCTGCCCCAAGGTTAAAATAAGGGTTTTTATGATTAGAAAAGAAACTCCTTCTCCAAGGCTCAAAGGGGTTAACGAGGGTCTATCTCCCTTATATCTCCGGTGCTTGGGGATTTGAAACAATGCCTGTACATCCTCAGTAGGGTTTTATTCAAAAGCACACAATTGGAGATTTTGCATTTTATTTTTCATCATTCTCCCTCAGCTTTTTGTCTAAGCAAACAATTAGTAAAGTTGGTATCGTAATGCTAAAAACATTTTATGAGTGAAAACGAATGGATTACTTCAAGACAAACATAAACAATGTATTATGATTTTCATTCAGAAATTAACAAGTTTTTACATGCTATTGATGCTTAAACAACAAAGGAAAAATTACAATGAGAATGCAATAAGAAACTAAATGAATGTCGTTGTTGAGGAGACTTGACTCCGTCTAGACTTATTGAGCTTGAATACTTTCTGTAGTTCCTTCCAAACACTTCAGATTACTTCAAAAGAAAACTCCAACGAAGTCACCCAAGAGTTGTAAACTTTTGCCTTACTTTAGGGATTCGAGCAATGCGAGTGATGCAATGCTCAAGATAAGAGTATGTCTTGCTTATCCCTCATGCGGGAGCCCCAAGCATAGTTGCTAGAGTAGTAATCGCCATCATAAATGGGAAGAATCTTGTATGATCATCAACTCAAGAGAGCCACTTGTGGTGAAGAAGACCCAATACTAGAATCTTAACCAATTGTGATTCCAACAAACAAGGAAACGAATGAGCACAAGGCAATCACATCAATTTGTTTCTCATATTCTTCTTGTCTCTGTTAACTAGCAAAGCCACTGAGAAGGAGATCCTGAGAAAAGGAAACTGATATATGAAGTAGAACCTTGAGAATGAGAATCATTGTGAAGAACACTCTTGATTATCACACGGAAGAAGATTCTGACGGATTCACATAGGAATTTGTAATGCTTTTAGGGATTCGAGCAATGCAAATGGCGCAATGCTCAAGATAAGAGTACGTCTTGCTTATCCCTCGTGCGGGAGCCCCAAGCATAGTTGCTAGAGTAGTAATTGCCATCGTACATGGATGAACCTTGCGTGGTCATCAAACTTAGAGAAGCTATCTGTTGTAAGGAAAGACCAAAACACCAACTGAAACACCAATCTTCACGGATATAACTGAGCATAAGAACCTTGAGAATGAGAGATGCTTCTACATAACATCTTGATCACTTCTTGGAAAGAAGATTCTGACAAAGTTGCTCGAGAATTTGTGGTGTTTTCATTATTATCATACCAACGAGTTCAATCATGGAAGTAGCCTTCAACAAAACAGGAAATACTGAAATGAGAATACGGAAATGAAATGATGATTGCCATAGTTGAGGAGCCTTGACTCCATCTGGGCTTATTGTTTTTTTTTTGGTGATACTTTATGGAATACGGACATTCACTTGGGCGCGGGCATTCCATTCACCCACATGTTTCCTCCTTGAAGGGTTATATGTCTCTCGTCGATCAACTGTTGCACCTTGGCTTTGAAAGCGTTGCAGTCCTCGGTTGAGTGCCCTGCTGATCCAGCGTGGTACCCACATTGCACACTAGGGTCATGCCCAGGTGGAAACGGGCGTGGTGGAGGTTTCACAGATTTGGGGACCACCAATGAGCTTTGCACCAGATATGGCAGAAGTTTAGTGTATGTCATAGGAATCTGGTCCAGAGGAGCATTTCTTCGTCCCAAATTACTTCTAGGTGGGTATTCATTCAGATGACCTTGTTGGTGATTCTGTTCAGGTGTCTTCTCCCTTTGATTTGGTTGTGAAACAATCGGAGACTAATGAAGTGGGAAACCTGGAACCCAAGATGGTGCATTTGAAGTAGATCCGACATAGAAGCATGAATCAACCTTTCTTTCCACCACATGTGGAACCCTGTTTCCTTGAACAATCATACCCTCGGGGGTGAACAAAATCACTTTTGAATCAATGAGATCTTGAACTTGATGTTTCATCGCCTTACAATTCTCAATGTCATGGCCAGGTGCCCCAGAATGGAACTCGCATCGAGCATTGACATCAAAATTGGGAGGAAGCTTTTCAGGCGTAGCCAAATCTCGTAGCTCAATCAACTGAAGTTCCAGCAAGCGAGGAAGTAACTGAGCATAAGGCAACGGGATAGGATTGAGAACTCTCTGAGGTATCTTAGGCTTTTTCCCACGCATTTGGCCCCCTTGATTCATTCTAGGGACATGAACAGATTGATGTGGAGGTAATGGCACTTGAAATTGAGGGAGAGCTCCCTGAGGCATTCCATGAGTGGAAAGGAATCCTATTGAAGAGAAGGAGTCAACAATTTCTGTTGCAGCAGCAGGGACAACATCATCTTCTTTTCTTAGTATCGTCTTTAGAACTTCCATGACCAGGCTCAACTGAGTCTTCAACTGATTGTTTTCCTCTTTTAGTGCACCCTGATTATGGATCAAGTCTTGCATCTCCAACATGAGATGACCCATTTGTTCCCTCATCTCATCCATTCCCTCACGGAGTTGTTCCATAGTTGATATCAGAGCTCGTGGCGGTGAGAAGTCAAATCTGTTGTTGATCTTGAAATCTGGATAGGAAGGGTCCCATAAGTCTTTGAAAGAAACATGAAATGCATGATAGTATGAATGCATGTTTCATTTATGAGGGATCCTAAAGTCTTTTCATACACTTTCATTTCTTTTTTTCTTTTGAAATCAAAGCTTTGTTTTGTATGGAGTATCTTTTCTTTTCTTTTTTGCTGCTTTTCTATTTCCTTTTTCTTTTTCTTTTTTTTCTCTTTTTTGGAAATAGACTTTAGGATCCCTCATAAATGAAGTGGATAAAGCAATGATGTTATGCAATGCAAAAGCATGGGATCAAGGTCCATATAATCTTAGTAACCACTGTGCAATCCTCTGAATAACTGATGTAGGTCAGATGTCATGAGATCAAAAGTCCGACACCTTTTTGAATACCAGGAGAACCAATAGTCACCAACAGAACAAAATAGTCATCAACGGTACCTGTCATGTATATCCCTCCCACTCACAGGTGAATCTAGGCCAGGGTAGGTCGAAAAAGCCAACAGAGGATTGAAAGTAGGCGTAATCATACGATATTGCCTCTTTCAACCAAGCTCTGCCCGTGGATACATGATCGGATCAATCAGACATACGTCTTCTGTCCGTCATGGCCACTCTATTCCTAGTTCCTAAGGTATCACTCATGGCCTGGGTATTGGGCCTTTTACCTCATAGAATCATCCCACCCAACCTGCAAACAGAGAGAAAATATGTGGCCCCCACGGGGACCCATAATATAGTCCAGATGCATGCGGAAAGTAAACATGATATGCAAGCAAGAAATAAACATGATATGTAAGCATATATACAAATGATGCAAACACATAAACAAATAAATAAACACCCAATAAAAGAAACAAACAAAGTCTAGGATCGACTCGCCAAGAATGGATCAGCACAGGTCTATCAACATCCCCAGCAGAGTCGCCAGCTGTCGCACGCTCGCGAAAAATGAACAGAGTCGCCACCAATATATTTATCCCATAAGGGAAAGGAATATCAGAAAACCTAACAAAGGAAGGAACAGGGTCTTGCGACCAGAGAATCAAGGTACGGGAGTCGGTTACGCGAGGGGAAGGTATTAGCACCCCTCACGCCCATCGTACTCGATGGTATCCACCTATGTTTGTTTCTATCTAAAGGGTGTGTACTATGTCTATGTCTATATGCAAATGAAATGCACAAGAAATACGGGGAAAAGAAGGAATTATTTACAAGTGTGCTCGTTCAAGCCCCGCGACTTGATGCCTACGTATCCTTTTCAGGAATCAGAGTTACCGTAGCTCGGCTCACGATTTTCTGTTTGTTTTTGTGTTTTTTAGTTGGGCGGAGTTAACGCTCACGCTCTTGCATAAGGGGACAGCCTAGGATGCAATGGAGCGGAGATAACGGTGCCCTTAAGTGCCAAAGAGGCAAAAGGAAAAGAGATTGGTTTGTGTCTTTTAGGGTAGATGAGTGGTGAACAGTTCCCAATACCGGGCCACTCACCACTTTCTCTACTTTGCTTTAATTTGAACCATTGTTAGGTGTTTTAAGTGTTTTTGGTTGTGTATTTTTTAAGGGAAATTACTCTGCGATTCGAATCACATAAAATGTATAATGATCGAGAAGCAGATTAGGGAATGAATCCCACTCACTTCCATCCCATTATGTAATGTTTGAGAAACAGATTAGGGAATGGATCCCACTCATTTCTCTCCCATTAATTAATGTTTGAGAAACAGATTAGGGAATGAATCCCACACATTTCTCTCCCATTAGGTAGTGACCGAGAAACAGATTAGGGAATAAATCCCACTCGTTTCTATGCCACTAAGTGATTGAGAAACAGATTAGGGAATGAATCCCACTCATTCCTCTATCACTTTCTTATTGTGATTCGCATCTTCCTTTCATTAATGTTTTAAATGTTGAAAAGAAAAAGAATGCAATAGGGAACTATATCTAAATTATAATCTAAGTTGTCTATACAAGTCTAAATCCTAATGTTAACATGGAATCGATTCTAAAAGGAGCATTAAAATGGTATTAACAAAGTAGGCCAAAAATATGGCCAAAAATAAGTAGCAAAATCACACAACAATTATACAAAACGAATATGGAAATAGTACAAAAACGATTCAAGCATTAGTACGAAAATGAAACTAAAAAACACTACTATTTTTATGAGTTTTATTGGTGTTGAGGGAATTCTAATTCAAGTCTAAATTGCACTTAAAGAACCTAAATTCTAATAAGCCTAAACTAGTATTTTTTATGAAGTTTTCTATGTCATTTTTATTATCTAAAAGAAGTAGCAAAAAAAAGCTAAGTAGAAAATCCTAAAAAACTAGCAATTAAACATGGGCCCGGGGGGTGTGAACTGAAAATGGTGGTGCATGAGTAATGGGCGCTGGGCCCAAAGGGACTGGTGTCGCACGCTCGCGAAAAATGAACAGAATCGCCACCAATATATTTATCCCATAAGGGAAAGGGATATCAGAAAACCTAACAAAGGGTAAGAACAAGGTCTTGCGACCAGAGAATCAAGGTACGGGAGTCGGTTACGCAAGGGGAAGGTGCTAGCACCCCTCGCGCCCATCGTACTCGATGGTATCCACCTATGTTTGTTTCTATTTAGAGGGTGTCTAACTATGTCTATGTCTAAATGCGAATGAATGCAAAATGTAGGGAAAATAAAGAATTGTACTCGCACGGGCCCTACCCCGCTGCCTACGTATCCTTTTCAGGAATCAGAGTTACCGTAGCTCGGCTAAAGATTTTCTGTTTGTTTTTGTGTTTTTTAATTGGGCGGAGTCAACGTTCGCGCTTTTGCATAAGGGATCGACCTAGGATGCGTACAAGCGGAAATGACATTGCCCTTAGGTGCCAACGAGGCAAAAGAAAAAGAAATGATTGGTTGGTGTCTTTTAGGGTAGATGAGTGGTGAACAGTTCCCAATACCGAGCCACTCACCACTTTCTCTACTTTGCTTTAGTCTGAACCATTGTTATGTGTTTTAAAGTGTTTTTGTTTGTGTGTTTTTTAAGGGAGTTTACTTTGCGATCCGAATCACATAAAATGTATAATGATCGAGAAGCAGATTAGGGAATGAATCCCACTCACTTCTACCCCATTATGTAATGCTTGAGAAACAGATTAGGGAATGGATCCCACTCATTTCTCTCCCATTAATTAATGTTTGAGAAACAGATTAGGGAATGAATCCCACTCGTTTCTCTCCCATTAAGTAGCGACCGAGAAACAAATTAGGGAATGAATCCCACTCGTTTCTATGCCACTAAGCGATTGAGAAATAGATTAGGGAATGAATCCCACTCATTTCTCAATCACTTTCTTAATGTGATTCGCATCTTCCTTTTATTAAGTATTTTAAAAGTTGAAAAGAAAAAGAATGCAATAGGGAACTAATCCTAAATTCTAATCTAAGTTGTTTATACAAGTCTAAATCCTAATGTTAACATGGGATAAATTCTAAAAGAAGCATTAAGATAGTATTAACAACATAGGCCAAAAATATGGCCAAAAGCTAAGCAACAAAGTCACACAACGATTATACAAAACGAACATGGAAATAGTACAAAACGATTCAAGCATTAGTACAAAAATGAAACTAAAAAATACTACTATTTTTATGCGTTTTTATGAAGGAATTAACCTAAAAAAATCTAACAAAATTTCAATGGTTTTTTATCTTTATTACCTAAAAATACAATGAGAAAATTATGATTTTCATTGCTTTTTATCATCTACAAAACTATGTCAAAAACTAAGTCAAGAATTCTAAATTCTAACAAAGAAAATATGGGCTCAGGGGGGTGTAAACGGAATATGGTGGTGCAGTAGAAGTGAGGGCGCAAGGCCCATAATCAGAGGCCCAGGGATCAGTTTTTTGTTGTTGTTACATGGTTTACAAAAAGGGCGTTATGGGCCATGGTGGGGGTGTAGTTAGCAATACTGGTGAAAGCCCAAGGGTATTGTTTTTATGATCATATTTTCAGATTTTTATTTATTATCAATTATCCACAATAAAAATAAAAACGAAAAGAGAAAAAATAAAGAAATTGAATTGGGATTTAGGGTTATAACCTTGTGACCATTCAGCTTTTCTCGTTCTTCTTCTCCGACGAACGCATGAACAGCGCCGTTAGCCTCTTCGAGCAACTACCAGCGGTGGACTCCTCTGATTAGCCACCGTGAACCACGTAAACAGAGTGACCTCGCCTCTCAGTTACATTCTCTTTTGATGACGACGGTGCAATGGCTCGAGTTCTCCTTTGAGATGAGCGGCACCGGTATCAATTTCCCCCACCGATCGAAACTCAGGCCACCTTGAATCAACAACACTATCTTATCTCTCTTCTTCTTCGACGAACGCTGCGGCGCAACACTCCTCCGATCCCTTCCGATCGGAGCTTACTCCGCCGTCTCCCCTCTTCTCTTGAATAACAATCGAGAATCGACGGAACAGAGAGCCAGAGAATAAGATGATATCTCGCGCCCAGGTAATCCTCTTCTTCTTGCTTGTACGAACTCTCTTACTCTCCTTCTCCCATCTTCTTTGGATCTGTTGAGCGTGTTGCTTGCTACGGTTGAGTGATTGAGAGGTGAGAGGTGATGATTGATTTTCTGTGTGAATTCAAGGTGAAGCTTGCAGTGATTTCGGTGGTGATTCTGAGATACCGTTGAAGGCCATGGAGAAGATGAATTGAAGTGTGAACTTTGAAGTTTGTTGAATTGAGAGATGCAAGATTGAAGATGATGAAGATTGAAGAAGAAGATTCGGTTCAGAGAGAGCTTCTTCAAGAGTTTGTTACGTTCTGAACTTCTCTTTTTATTTTCTATTATCAAGCTTTTCTCTCCTTCTCTTTTTTTGGTGATTGAATTGGAGAGTGTGGAGGGATTTGGGGAAGATGAAGATAGAGAGAATTCTGAGATGGGAGAATAGTGATGAGGAATGGTGAATGGTGTAGGAAATGGCGTGTACCCTTTGAATTGTGGAGGGAGGTTGTGTTATATAGAGTTTGGAAGAGTGAGTCCAGTTAAGGGTGAAAATTGTGAGCCCTTAGATTGTGATTTTTCTGTTAAGAATGGAGGATGAGATTTGAATCAGTTATCAGTTGGGAAAGTTGGTTACGATACTGTTAGTGAATCAAATGGAAAAATTGGTTAGGGGATTGAATGAAGGTAGTTAGGGTTGTTGCTGACTGGTTATAGTTTGTTAGTTGGAATTGGTGAAAGTCAGTTTAGGTTAGTTAGGGATTTAGTTAGAAGCTGTTGCGTCGGTTAGGAGTTAGTTACAAAATGTTATGAAATTGGTTAGGGGATGTTAGTTTGTTACTAGCTGAACTGGAAGTTTCCCCTATTTACTATATGCAGGGTTTTATTTGGGTTTGAATGTATGTTGAATATAAGTGATATGCTGATGTTTTGTGGGCTATGCCTTTTTATCAATTCCTCCTGTTGCTGAATTTTTGTTTTGCTCATGATTGTATGCTGGACTGATGATATGCTAGCCATTATGCTGTTTGGCTAAACTAATAGATGAACTGGTGCTTGATGTATGTATGCGAATGACATAGTTTCTTATCGAATGAAATTCACAATTAGAATGGTAGCGCCTGAGGATTTTTGGAATAACTCTGAATCGTGTTTGTTTTATGTGCATGTATGAATGGTTGCAAGTTCAGGTTATAATTGTGGGTGGTTTTATGTATTGAAATGTTGAGAATGGATAAATGTAGTGTGTAGAATTTGTTTGATTCTGTTAGTGTGGTTAGGACTTGTTTTGGGAAGTTTCTTTTTGTAACTGAAGGTTTAAAATTAGTTGGGATTTTATGGCAGGGACGTATATGTATGGATGTAGTGTAGGTATGGTTGATATGTAGGAACTGATTTGTTAAAACTGTTATGCATTTGTTTATTTTCTAGATGATGAATGTGTGTATTGGACTGTGCGCATGATGTGAAGATAAAGTGTATGTAACTGTGTTGGTTTTTCTTGTTAGATGTTAGGGAATGCTTTGGATTATGAACTGCTAGTTTAGAATAATGATATTGAACTGGACTTGGTTCTGTTTTGGTTATTGAATGTCATGTGTGCTGCCATTTGATTTGTTAAGATGTTGCAGGCACATGATCATGTAGCAAGCCTTGTGGTATGCAAACAACCTTGGGGATTAATGAGCAACATGATGGACGATGACGAGGAAGCATAAATGGCCTCAAAGTTTCAGCCGAAGCAATAGGTCTGATGGAGATGTGTTGACTTCGGTCAACTGTAGGTCAAAAGTGTAATTTTTGTAATTTTCAATGGAATGTGTAATGTAATGGTTCCTTAATAAAATTTGGATTTTTGGACATGATCGAAAGTGTAATGTGAAAGAACTTTGTAAAACGGCATTGAATGGTGTATTCTTTTTGTATGATTTTTCTGTACTGGGTATTTGACTTTGTAATTTGAATGTGGACCTTTTCAAATAAACCTTGACTTTTCCTTGTACTTGTAATGGATTTGAATACATGGCTTCACTCTTGTACTTTAAGTAGTATATGATTCTTGCATCTTCTCTCATACTCATTTGAATTTTAAATTCAAAACATATACTTTCTTAGATTTCCATCTTTGCAAACTTAGTGAAGCAATCCAAGTGGAATAGTAACCAAAGATATGGATCAACATGAATTTAGTCAAAAGGTCAACTTTGCTTGATGTAGTCAACAACCTTGCAAATAATCTCCACATGTCTTTCTTTCCTCAATAAATCAATAACATCTTTAATTAACTTGCAAGACATTCTTAAGCATGTCGAGACTACCAAATGCCTAGGGAAATAAACCATAGGTCAAAACATTGGAATTCCTCTCATCAAGTGCCTTTCAAGATCTGAACTAATCATAGTCTCGATCATGTGCAAGACGCCATCCTTGAGGAGATAAATAACCTTGCAAAGACCTAAGTGAAACCTCAACTTGCTTTATGACCTTTGATCCCATGCTTTTATATGCTTTATTTAATGAATGAATGCAAAGCCGTGCGAATGCCCTAATGAGGGTATGCAGATGAAATAGGAAGCTAAAGCCAGTTAGAAATTAAAGGGTAGGACAAATTTGGGGTATGACAACTGGCTCAGTAGAGTTGTTTTTTGTTCAGATTTTATATCATATGCCAAAAAGAGTGGTGTACATGGGCTCCTAAGGGGTGTGGGTGAGAAATCCGTGTGGGAGGCCCATGGTTAACATCCAGATTGCACATCAGATTTTGATTCAATGAGTACTTCAGACTTATGCTACTTCCAAGTTAATCACCATGTTAATTACATCAGATTTTTGTTAAATTCCAATCAAATCCCAACACCTAATTCTAATTAAATCTCGCTAAACTAAACAAAATTGACGTTAATAAAAATGAGTAGAAAGGGATTAGGGTACCAAAATGTGACGATTCACCTTCTTTGAACGAGTCTCCTTCACTTTCACGATGAACTCAGCGGCGGCGATACTCTTCCCACGACGATGATAGCTCCTCCGCCACCGTGAAGCAATCTCTTCCCCTCCGCCCTCATTCGTCTCTCGATTCAATCTTTCGCTTCGCTTGCTTTCGGTCTCCACATCGAATCATTCTGAGTCAAACTCTCATCGGATGAAGATTCACGATGACGATGATGAAACGTTGTTGTTGAAGATTTGTACGAAGCGGTTGTGATGTGACGATGAATCGTGGTGGTGAACGAAGATCGATTCTGGCTATTGACGGCGAACTCCGGTGAAGATTCTGCGGTGAGTTTTCTTGTTGCAACCTTTCTTTTGTTCGATTCTTCTTCTTCTTCTACTTCATTTTTTGAATTTTCTGTGCGAATTTACGTTGAGAGCTCTGTGTAATTGGTTGTTGTTGTTGTTGACGTGAGAGTGAGAATGGAGAGAGTGTGGAGCGGAGAGAATAAGGATTAATGGAGGCTAAGCTCACTGCTTAGAGCTTCAGATGTTGAAGCTCTAAGAGTTGTTGTTCTGAGCGTATGGTGATGGTGAGGGTTGGCCGAGAGGAAGATGAAGATGATTGAATGAGTGAGAGAGTTTGAGAAGTGTAGAATAATGGTGGTGCAGAGTGAATGAGATGGTGTAGGTGAGAATGAATCTGTGTTTGAGTTTTTGTGAAGTTTTTGTGAAATGAATCGTGTAAACAAGTGAGGATGATGATGACTGTTTATATAGATTGAGGGAACTGATTTCTGTTACAGATTGGAGTATTTAAGCCATAGGATCAATGAGAGACAATTAGAAGATTAAGGGTGAGTTTGAGGTCGGTTAGAAGTTTGTTAAGGGTTGTTATTTTCTGTTTAGAGTCAGTTAGATGGCAGTTACAATTCTGTTTTGTTGTTGGGAAGTTAGTTATGTGGTATGCTGAGTTCTATTTTGGTTAGTTAGGAATTGGAAAAAAAGGTTGGTTAGGAGTGGAATGTTTCAAAGTTAGTTTGAAATTCAGTTAGGAGGGAATAGAAAAGTTGGTTAGAAAAAGAAAATGAAATTGGTTTAGGGTTTTTCTGTTGAATCCTGTCAGGACTATGGCTGAATTTTTATGTACAACAAGGGTGGATTTGTGTAAGTGTTTGATCATGGCTTTTTTGGTTTATGCAGGTTGGATCAGGCTTGAGCTGGTGATTTTTCCAGAGGCATAAGGATTGTCTCGTCACGATTTCGTGATGACATGCAACCAGCTGACCATCTTAACAGCTGCGGTACATCCGGAGCAATTAAGAAGCAGCTCTAGGGCTCGGTACCACCGGGTTACCACATACTCAGTCATGGGATCAGCTCCACGTGCAGTTCTAGCTAGACCAAAGTCTCTAATCTTAAGATCACAACAGGGATTCAGTGGTAAGCTTCTGTTTTGAAACTGTTTTTTTTTTGCTGATTCGTGTTGATTGTTTTAGAATGATCCCTGAACTGAATCTTTTTTGCACTGATATGCCGACAATGACTTAATGCTTCAACTTGATTTTGATTTTCTGTTTTGTAGGAAATGTAGAGCTGGAAGTTAGTAAAGCTGTGATATTAAACTCTTTTGGTTTGTTTTCGTCGCGGACAGGTTCGGATGCAAGTGGAAGCAAGTCAACTGTGCAGAATTTCGGGCAAGCTTATGAGTTGTCAAAACAAGGTGAACGGAATTGATTGTATGGTTTTGATTTTTGTGTTGCAAACAGATGCAGAGCTGGTTGAATTGTGTATGGATTGATGTATTGGTTTTGGACCTTGAATAGATGGCTGAATGGTATCTGGATATATATATATATATATATATATATATATATATATATATATATATATATATATATATGTCTCTGAGTTTTTTGTATGGCTTTTATTGAAACTGCAGGGCCCCTTTTTTAGTTGTGACATACTGTTTGGTTCTAGATGCAAGCCCTAAAGTAGTTCTTTGAATCCATTTTCTGTTGCAGGATTTTGTGAAATCATTCCTGAACCATTTTCTTTGGGTTAATATGCAGGTTTTTTGGTGAACCGATTTCCTCTTCTGTGTAGCTGAAGGGCGGGTTTTATGAAGGGATCTCGTTTCGTTTCGCCGCTGATCATGGCTCTTTATGCAGTTCGGTTTTGGCAGCAGGCTTGTATGTTTGGAATATCCTTGGCATTGTTTGAAAAGGAGTAGCGAAGGCCTCTTGGATTTGAATTGGATTGGATCATTTTTGTTATAATTCAATATATTTGTAATGCATTTCAAACGCCTTGGATTCTAAATGTAACTTGTAATGACTTTTCTTGAACTCTAATCATGTAATTCAATGATTTTGTATATGAAAAAGAATCTTCTTCATTTGTAGAACTCGAATCCCGACTCTTCGTTCATTTGAACTCCATGCTAAATTTGAATGAAGGATGAAAGCCCATGACAACATCCTATGGCTTTGTACCAAAAGTAAATTTCCCATGGTTTGCTTGGACTAAAAAATCAAAGTTTTCCTTGTATGCTTTTCAAATTTATTAAGATGTACAAAGTCCACCATGTTTAACTAGAATCTTGCACAAAATCCAAAGCGAATGTCTTGCAACACAACTAATCAAAGTGAAACTTAGAATCGAACACAAGGGTGTGAACATCAATCCCCAATCAATAAGGGGTGTCCAAGTTCAAAGAATTTGAGTGAAGCCCAATAGAAGGAATTGTATTACAACAATAATGAAGCCACTCTGCAATTGATGAATAGCCCAAGTACTTAGCAAAACCCCCAGATGATCATAAGGCCCAAACCTCAGGACTTATCTGATAATCCCAAGCATACAGAGAGTACTTTAATCCATGAACAATGAACACCTCTGGTGAATGAATTTGCATAGTGTAGAGACTCTGGATATTGTGAGATCTTAGATCCCATGCTTGCACATGTTTTATTTAATGAGTGAATGCGAAGTCATGCAAATGCCCTAATGATGGTATGCAGATGAAATGGAAAATATAAGCCAGTTAGAAATAAAGGGTAGGACAAATTTGGGGTATGACACCTAATCATCCTCTACAACTTTGGTCTTTAGTGTTTTCTCAAATTCTCAAAGGAGCTTGATAGCAAATGGCCTCAAAGTTGGGCATAAAACATGCATTTCTTCTATAATAACTAATACAACTAATAATAAAAAAAAATTATTATAAATGATGAAAATAATACAAACTAAAAGAATAAAATAAAATCAAGAAGAAAATATTTTTATTTTAATTTTTTCTGAATAAAAAACGGGACCGGAAATAACAAAAAACGATAAAAAACATATTCCTAATTAATCGAAAAAAAGAAAATGAATATATTAAAATAAACTACATGCAACAAAGATTAATAAAAAAGATTGCAAATGATCAAAATCAAATATTAAAATACCCAGTTAAATAGAGACTGATGATAAAAAAGAGACTATAAACTTCACCGAAAAATAAAGCGTGCACACAAACATAATCTACATGAAATGTAGATTCATAAAGCAGACAATTAAAGATCAAAACTCGAAATATTTTTTTTTCTAATTTTCGTACAGTGTTGAATCGTTTTTTACCGGTTTACCTATAGAACTAATTTTTTTGTGAAGACAATAAAATAATTCAAAAAGACGCTTAAGGCGCTAAAAATGCATGAAATGCAATAAAATGCGATTTTCGGTTATTTTTTAGTTTTTAAAAACATGCAAAGGAAAATTTGTAAATGAGGTGGGATCTTAGGGTCAAAATTTGGGATATGGCAGATCTTTAGGAACAGGTTACCTATAACCTACTCAGATGTCAATTCTAAGTTCAGATTACGCCTAAGAGGTGGTGGATTAGGTACTTTAAATTTTGTCTTGTTTATGTAATGAATGTGATTATTTTTCTGATTTATAGTGATGTTATCAAAGTAAAGAATGCAGAAAAATAAATAAAACAAGGTTATATCTTGATTCCCCTCACAATCTAAGAGCACTCTAGTCCCTTTTCAACATGAAAAAGATTTTGTTATTGTTAGATCTCTAGACAAGACAACTTAGTGTTTATATCCAAGACTCTAACCAATAACCAAGGCAACAACACCTTAAACCAACCAAGTTGAAATGAGAACAATCCTCTCAAAATAAACTCTCTTGCTCCCAACAATCTTGGATAGCAAAGATTCAAACTAACCAAGTAGAACAAGAAAATAATCCTTTCTTGTCTACTATCTTGTTTCCAACAATATCAGACAACAAGGAAAAACACATAATATTAAACAATCATTGATATTTAGGAATTTCTTACAATAAATGATGAATAAAGATGTAGCATAATATCACTTTTATAATCTTAACTGATATATCAATGTAATTGATCTTCTATTTCGATGACAATAATTCACAAACACTAAAGTGAGAATGCTCAAGAATTTTCTGGTTTAGATGATGTGAATGTTTGCAGAAAAAATCTTGAATAAAAGTTGAAATGCTTGAAATGTGAATTTTGAAAGTTTAACTGTTTGATTGGAAGAGATGAATTATAATTTTAAATTTAATGTATTTATATGAGCATAACACCTTTATGAATCATGGCGAAGTCATGGAAAAATATCATGAATAAAAACCAAGTTAAAATGAAAAAGGTTTCATGAAGAGGTGTATGAAAACGTGTTAAAAAAGTTGCTTTTCTACAAGTTCGTACCGGACTTCTTAAGTCCATTTTAACGAATATCTGACTCAACAAATGCAGAACGTTTTTTGAATTTCAAATAATTATTCAAATTTCAAACAACATCATGTTTTGTTAAGCCGGTTAAGCAGAATTGACTTAAAAAGTGCTAATTGTTTTTTTGAAAAAAGTTTTTTATGCATTTGAATCAAAGATTTTTATGCATGATAATTTGAGAACTTTATAGATGAAAATGTATGAAATATTTTGAGCATCTAAAGCTTTAGTGAAGGTAAGTATTGTCATTATACTTTTTTGAAACTTAATTTCATTGATTCCAAAGCCTTGAACATAATGTTTTATCTTGAAATTTATCTTTGTCTTCTTGATATCGAAAGCTTTATCTTCATCAAAACATATTCAACATAAGAAAGTTTAACTTCGTATTGTTGAACATGTCTTTATTAGATTTATGCAATATGTTGAGAAAATTGACTATCATTTATAAAAGAGCAAGAAGAAATATTCCAATACTTAAAGAAAGTGAAATTCATTATTCTCAAATGATTACAAATTTAGCAATGAAAAAAAGAAACAAAGAGATGAACAACAAAGTAATACATTTAATATGGATTTTAACGTTAATGATATGGAGATTTTGAAGAATTATATAGGTAAAGAATTTATCGACATTAAGATGAAGAAGAAACTGTAACACTCAATCGCTCAACTCAAACGAAAATCATGTCAAATATGTTTAGGTTATATAACATTTAGAGTGAAGGTCCATTTTAGTCTCACAAAAATTGTAAAGGTCAGAGTAGTTCCTGGAAAAAAAAGTCCATATTAAATCCTTTATAAATTTAACTGAGCCTTGTTAGTCTCTCTACTAATATTTTTTTTAAATCGATTTTTTTCTTACTTTTGAACCGTGAGTGAACTGCCAATGAAGACTCATTTTAGTCCCTCACAAAAAAGAGAGAGTCCAAGTTAGTCCCTAAGAAAAAAGTCTCTATTTAATCCCTTACAAAATTTAACTGAACCATGTTAGTCCTCTTTTAATTTTTTTTTCAAATAATTTTTTTCTATTTTTAAACTGTGACTGGACTTGACAAGATAAACCTACTTTTAGAAATTGAGTACGAGTCAGAGGCTAAGTTCCTTTACACATGGTCTTTAGAGTCTGATTTTCATAATCTGAGTCCTCAGATTATGATCTTTCATAATTTAAGTCTCAAGCTTCTCTTCATATGTTCCAATTAGAGTCAGAGCCCGATAAATTCTTTGACTAATGATCCTGCACACTTGAACATATGTTAGTATACCTAGTTGTTCATTAAATACTTTGTTATCATCAAAATCTAAGGAATATGGTATAAACCAATTTTCTTCCAACATATCATATGTATTATTTTCGCCACAAGTATTATTTACAAAAGAAATAAATTAGCCTAAATCATCACAGTAGCAGAACTAAACATTCGTAAAAGATCATTAACAATTGAAACAATAACAATACCTAATACACAAGAAAACATAACAAGAAAAAATCGTAGTCACCCACCCATAAGTCTGCTAATAAACCCAACAACAAAAAAACAACATCTTGGTATCGCGATGACTTATTTACAATCCCTTCGCAAATAATTTCAAATCAACATTCGTAAAATAGAAGTCCAGTCACGGTTTAAAAATAGGAAAAAATCGTTTGAAAAAATATTAAAAGAGGGACTAAAGTGGCTCAGTTAAATTTTGTAAGAGATTAAATAGAGACTTTTTTTCTCAGGAACTAATTTGGACTCTTCCTTTTTTGTGAGGAACTAAAATAGGTCTTCACTGACAGTCCAGTCACGGTTCTAAAGTAAGAAAACACCAGTTTTAAAATAATATTAGTAGAGGGACTAACATGACTCAGTTAAATTTTGTAAGCGATTTAATAGAGATTTTTTTCTCAAGAACTAATCTGACCTCTGCAGTTTTTGTAAGGGACTAAAATAGACCTTCACTATATATTTATTCGTTCAAAAAATAGTAAAATTATGTATCAGGGCCGGTCCTGTGCAAGTGCAGAAAGTGCAACAGCACAGACCCCAAATTTTAAAAGGTCTAATTTTTTTCATTAATATTAGTCCAAATAAATAAACTGTTATAATAAAAACTCAATAAATAAATAAAATATTATAATAAAAATTTAATACATACAAAATTTGAGATAGATTCAATTCAAAATAATTTCAATTAAATATATTATTGATTAATACATGATTGTATTTTTATGTGTCTTTTTTAATTATTATAATTATATTTATTTTTTAAATTTGACTTATTTTTATAACTAAAACGGACCTCTGCACTGGTTGAGTCGGTCCTGTTTATGTAATTTGTTGAATTATTTATTTACTTTATTTTATTTTCTACTTTTTTTTTTACTGTTCTGTTTGACTGTTTGAGGTAGGTGTAACCAAAATTTGGTACCTTTTATTTTCTTAAATAGTGTAGGCTTATTGATAAAATAAAATAAATTATATTCTATATTTATTATATTTCAACCTACAATTAAGAATTTGATGAAAGAAAACATGCAATTAGAAAAGTATCTGCCGTTTAATGCATAATCATAAGTATAGAGTAAAAAATATTTATTTATAAATGGTAATATATTAATCTGATGATGCAATTGAAAGAAAAAAGTTATGTTAAACACAGCACTTGTATGAGAAGCTAACAATTTTTTTAATTTAATTAAGAAATCTTAGCATAGTGTTAAATCTCTTGAAAAAAAATTGTTTTTCTTTATATGGAAGGATTAACTTTCGTAATTATATGCATAAGATTTTTTTTTTTTTCAATTAATTATAAAAGAGAGAAAGTTATGTATTGATGTAGAGAAATCATTCTTTATTTTTATTAAATAGTATTAATCTAAAATTAATTATGTCTTATTTAGAATATTAGCTTCCACGTGTGTACTTCAACAACTGGTTTATAAGCCCTCTTTTGTGATGAAAAATTCACTATAAGTGTTTAGTGAGAAAGACAAAAGAGATCAAACAAAACCTGTCTGCTAAGGATCCAATTGCAATAGAAGTAATGCAAAGCCATCTACACCATACAAATGAGGATCTGCACATCATGAAAAGGTATTTATCAACAATATTATGTTTTGCTTTCTTGGACCATTATGTTTGCAATTTTTCTTCATCAATTATGTTTCCATTGTTTTGTATGATTATCCTTTAAAATGTACTTGCTGGCCAAGATGAGTTTATTTGGAATTTTAAATAAGTTTACTACCAACTTCATCATTTTAAATGAATAGAAATAAAAAGTCAAAGTTGTTTTTGTTCAATAGTTTTCTTTTTCTTTGGTTTGCATGTTTGTTGCATCTTTGTGCTAGCAGAATATTTGCAACATGTGGGTTCATTTTGTATCTTGAAGTTTTAGATCTAAATGACTTCTCAAACAACTTTTTTTTTAAATCAAAATAAAATATATATTAATTCAAAAACACAAAAAATATAGGACGATCGATCACTATCCAACCATCAAGTATATCAAAGAATAAAAAAATCCAAAACCTAAACCATATAACAAGTTATATCTCTTTGACACAAAGAAAAAATATTTTCTGAATTTTATTATTTAATTATTTGACCAAGAAAAGATACATATTTTTTTAGGATAAAAAAGAGGAGAAAAGATATATCTAAGATCATAATGGAGTCAAAATGGTATGTTTGCTGGAATCTCCGGCAATTATTTCAGTATTTTAGTCATTAATCATAATTAATTAGAACATTTAAGTGAAAATGTTGAAATTGATATAACAGATATGGAAACAAGAAAGGCAAAAAATATTGAATAAACATTTAACTTAAACTATTACTTTTATATTAATTTTGTCTAACGGTATAGATAATAACTACCATCTATATTTATAGATATTAATTCTCACATCTATATTAACAAAAGGTTGATATGTCTTTTATGTATGTGAGACTATTTTATTTATGTGATTTTTTTCATCTTCATATGTATTTAATTTCTGGACAATATCTCAGAGATAATATGACTTAAGAGTTAAAATATTTAAACCATTAATATCTCATCGATTTAGTTGAGTTTAGTTTTTAGCATTTTTTAAAAATTGAATCGAATCAACTAAGCAGTTTGATTGGTTCGATGACCTGAAGGTTAGAAATTTTTTTGAAAGTTTTAATTTTGATTCTGAGTAGGCCATTTATTGAAAGGAGTGAAGCATAAAAACATTTAGTCTTGGTAATGCGCTTAAAATTGAATCAAACAAACTACATCATTTTCTATCACTACGGTTTCATTTTTAAACTGACTCGAAAACAATCGTTTTTTTTTCATTTCACTTTAATTGTTGTTTAATCCATTTTTTTTTCTAATCTACTTAACACCTATATGTAATAGACATTTATAAGATTATTGTATGTTAGAAACTCATAATTATATTAGAAATATAATGTCTGCATATTTGATAATGACATAATAAAATAATACATTATTTTTGTAAATTAGATTTATTTTTTTAAATCAATAAATTATTTAAGATCAGTTTTAAAAAAATTATAGACACTATTAAATAATTAATTTCAATTAAAAAATACTATAAATAAATAAGTCATTTTATAATATTTATTCGATAAGATTCATAAAGATATGATAAATGATATATGTAAATAATAAAAATACAATTGCCAAAAAAATTAATTTAATTTTTACTATAATGCTAATTAATATTTTAATGAATATAGAATAATTTTATTTTGTAAGTTTTTTAATTTCAATTATTTGACTTTTAATTAAATAATAAATAATAAATTTCTTTTTTATTTTTATAATTTATAATATATTCTTTTTTCATTTTTTACATTTTGATTATATTTATAAAAATAAATTTAAAATTTATTTTCTTATTCTATCTTGTTGATTTCTATCCTCTTTGTATTCACTGTATATAAATATTATAAATTAAAAAAATAGAACAACATAAATTTCAAAAAGATAAATTTACCAAATATTGAATTCATAAAAGACGTAGGTAGCACAATTATCATATTAGTTTTTATTTCAATTATCATATTTTTGTTTTTTATTCTAATCACTACATATTGAATAAAAAACCATATTTAATGTATGAATTAAATGACATTAAAATTGTATGTTAATAACAATAATTCATTATTATTTTATGATCACTGAAACAAAATTCGTATTTTATCATAATAAATTACCTAACACAAATAATAATAGAATGAGCTAACTCTTTGCCCAACATGACTTGAAATCCAACACTATCCCAATTGCAACTGCTTTCCTTTTAAAAAAAAATTAATAACTATTCTATTTCTTATTAACGTATACTTATGACCAAAACAAACTTAACTTTATAACAATAGATTCGATACAACGAGAAATACTGTTAATAGAACTACGACAAGACCAAGAATTGGCCGCCTTTGAAAGACAATGGGCAACCATATTCGCTTGACGCTTAACGAACTCTACCTCAAAGTTCGGAAAATGACAAAGTAAAGATTTAATAGAACGAATGATAAAATTAAATTCGGAACCACCTATATTATTAGAATGGATAGCTTGAACAACTTGAAGAGAATCACCCTCGAAAACAACATGATCAAGATGGAGGGCTAAAGCACTTTGGATAGCTTCCTTTAACGCCAACGCTTCCGCTTCTAGGATAGAAAACAAACCGACATCCCAAGCAACACCCGCATGAACAAAATTCCCCAAATTATCCCGGATACACCAACCTCTATTAGTAGTTCTTTGATGGCGATTAAAACCCGCATCAACATTGCACTTGAACCAACCGGAAGGGGGGGGGGATCCAAGAAAGTGAGGGTGGGAGGGCAGCCCCTCCCTCCGGAGAACTTTGAGCCAACCACCACTCTTGCCACTTGTGAAAAGCTAACCACCCAAGCCTTGACACCTCCTCCTTCTCGTTATTCCAAATAAAATCATTCCTATTATGCCACAACAATTCAATCATCATTGCAAAACGCCCCGATACCTTTCTATCCTCCCTATTGCACAAATTCAAAATAAGAGATCGAATGTCATTAGAATGAAGAAGGAAAGGTGCTATAACGTCGAATAAACCTGCCGCTCTCCAGCACTCAGTAGTCTCAGAACAACCGAAGAAGATGTGCCAATCGTCCTCCTCTTCTTCCCCACAAAACTGGCACATAATAGGACATGGGACATGGTGTTGAGGTAGACGGGCCCGGGAAGGCAAACAACCCGAACAAATTCTCCATAGGAGATGTTTCACCCGAGGGGGGGCAAAAATAGACCACACTCCACTCCAATTAACCTCATTATTATCTTGGATAAAAAGCTTCTTACTACTCTTCCAAACACGATACCCGGAACGGACACTATATTGACCATCTTTCTCTTCTTTCCACACCAAACGATCGGTAACAACATCCTCCACTAACGGGACACAGGTAATAGTTGTTGCTTATGGACAGTCAAACAGCTCTCTAATCAACCTCCCATTCCATTGTTTAGCAAATGGTAATATCAAATCTTTAACAACCAGATTATAGATTCCCTGTTGTTGAGGCCCCGGAACACACCTATCATCCTTTCCCCGAATCCAAGGTTCCTGCATAACCTTAATCTGGCTACCATCACCTATACTCCACCTACAACCCAACATAAGAACATCTCTAGCTTTCCAAATACTCCTCCAAACAAAACTAGGATTAGAACCAAGATTAGATTCGAAAAAAGATGAATTTGGGAAGTACCTTGCTTTAAAGATTCTGGACACTAAGGCTTGCGGTTGATTCATAATAAACCATCCTTGCTTCGCCACCATAGCCAAATTAAAAGCTATAAAATCTCTGAACCCAAGACCACCTTCCTTCTTAGAACAAGCTAACCGCTCCCAAGCCATCCACCGAATACCCTTACTTTCAGAACCTCCTCCCCACCAAAAAGCATTCAACATTCTCTCTATATCGTTAATAACTGCTTCCGGTAGAATAAAAATACTCATCACATAAGCCGGAATAGCTTGAAGAACCGATTTGATCATAACTTCTTTACCTGCTTTTGACAATGACCGACCTTTCCAAGAATTAACCCGTTGCCAAATACGATCTTTGATGAATGTGAAAGTAGATTTCTTACTCCTCCCGATCATCGAAGGCAATCCTAAGTACTTGCCGGTACCTAGAACATGATGGACCCCCATTATTTTTGCAAGGTCTGCCTGGGCCGGAAAACTCAGATTCCTACTAAAAAAGACCTCCGATTTGGATAAATTGATTTCCTGACCGGGGGCTGTTGCATAGGTATCCAGTATCCCCATAAGATGAGAAACTTCCTCCACATTTGCCCTGCAAAAAAGAAAACAATCGTCAGCAAAAAGCAGGTGCGACACACTAGGTGCCCCTCTGCAAATTTGGATCCCGTGAATATCTCCTCTCGCTACAGAACCCTTGATGAGGGTTGATAGGCCTTCAGATATGAGAATAAAAAGATAAGGCGACAGTGGGTCGCCTTGCCTGAGTCCTCGTCCTGGAATAATAGGTCCAACTGTGTCCGAATTAACTAGAACCGAATAGTGAACAGACGTCACACACATCATCATCCAGTGTGTCCACTTCTCCGAAAAACCCATCTTAAGCAACATACTTCGTAAGAAACCCCAATCAACTCTATCATAAGCCTTACTGATATCGATCTTAAGAGCTAACTGAGCTCTCCCACCCTGCGTCTTTCTCTTAAGAGAGTGGATGATCTCAGAAGCAATCATAGCGTTGTACAAAATAGACCGACCTTCCACAAAAGCAGATTGTTCCTCTGAGATGCACTGATTAAGAAACGGCTTCAACCTATTCGCCAAAGCTTTAGCAATAATCTTATATATGACATTACACAAAGAAATTGGTCGAAAGTCCTGCATTCTATTGGGCTGAGAACACTTAGGGATCAGACAAATATTAGTATCAGTAATGGTTTCAGGAAAATAGCCTCGATGAAGCCACAATGCAGCTGCCTCAAAAATATCGTCCCCACAGACTTCCCAAAAGTGTTGATAGAAACCGAGATTGAACCCATCGGGCCCAGGAGATTTATCCGGGTGCATCTCAACCAACGCCGCATATAACTCATTCTTAGAAAGAGGAGATGCCATCTTATTATTATCATCCAAGGAGACAAGCTATTGTATACCATGTAATACTCTACCATACTCAATGTTACTACTTCCAGCAAAAAGATTATCAAAATAATTCTTAGCAACCTCCCCTAAACCTTGCGGGTCTGTGACTATACTACCATCTTCATGGTTAAGGCTCACAATATTCTTAAACTTCTTTCTAGTAGTCGCCGAACGATGGAAGAATGTCGTATTCAAGTCTCCGTCTTTAAGCCAATGCATCTTAGCTCTTTGTCTCCAATACAAATCTTCACGGATCAAAGCTTTATTAAACTCCAGCTGCGCCTCCCGAAACTGCGCAGCCGACTGCAAATCGGCACTACCTCTATTAGATTCCATCACTGCCTTGTAACGCTCCAACTCTCCTTTCCTACTACTGCGCAACTGCCGACTCCAATTCTCTAAACTAACAGCACATGTTGAAATGCGCCTTTCCACGTCAGTATGAGCATCACCGTGCCACCCATTACTAACCACCTCAGTAATACCATCTTCATGGAGCCAATTATTTTCGAATCGAAATTTAAAACTCCCACCAACTTGCTGAACCGGATCACAGTCTAAAAGGATGGGGCTGTGATCGGAATGAGATGCGATAAGGTTAGACAGCTTGGCATGAGGAAAAACCGCTAGCCAATCGGAGGTAGCGAGAGCTCTGTCGAGTCTTTCTTCGACCATATGATCAGTACCTCTGCTCTTCACCCAAGTGAATTGATAGCCTTCAAGCATAATATCGGATAAATTACAATCACTCACAGCTTGACGAAAACCCGAACACAACCAATTAGGATGAGGGTGTATTCCGTTCTTGTCCTGCTGAGAAAGGAGATCGTTGAAGTCTCCAATAATACACCACGGTAAGTTAGACATATCTCGTAGTTCCCGAAGTAGGTCCCAAGTCAATCTCCTTCTGCTTCTTTCGGGGTAACCATAATAGCACGTAAGTCTCCATGCACTTTTATCTTGATCAGTGACAATAATATTAATAAAGTTTCTAGTGTAATTTATGATGCTACAGCTACCAGTATGTTTCCATAGGACCGCAATCCCGCCGCTTCTTCCTTCGACATCCACGGACAAACATGCATCAAACTTAAGCATAACCCGAATGTTTTCCAACTTCCGAGAATTCGACAGAGTCTCCGCAAGAAAGATAACATCCGGACGCTGCTGCTGAGCCAATTTTTTCAGGTTTGGAATCGCACTCGGGCTGCTCAAACCCCGACAATTCCAACTCAGAATCCGCATTATTCCCGGCAGTCCTGGCTGCCAGGACTTGCCGATAAAAAATGTTGCTGATCTTTTTGTGGCACTACTTCCTTCTCAACGACGTCGTCTCTTCTACGTTTCTTTTCCATCTGAGATAATTCAGGAGAGGTGATACTAGCTGTGAGAGGGGGAGCGGTAGCATTGTTATGAGCAACAGGAAGGCTTTGGGTAATACTGGTTTTGTTTTTTCGGTGAAGGTTTAAGTTGGTTTGCTTAGCATGTGGTTTTTTGTGGATGGTAGATTTTGTTTTTACAGGTCCAAGCAAAGGATTAATGGTTTGAAAAGTCTGGTTAGGAAAAGCATGGGTTTCTGTATGGGTTATTTGGTGAGGTATGGAAGGATAGGTTGGTGAGTTTGAAAGGTTACTAAAAATAGTTTTTGGATCTTTGTTTTGGTGGGATACCGTATTTTTTAGGTGAGGAATAATATTGGTGTTATGAATTGTTTGGGTGTGAGACAGATTAGACTTTGGTAGGCTGTAGGGAGATGTTTGGAAAACGGCATGGGGTCCACCAGGTAATTGAAACGTGGGTGACACAGGTTGAGTGGTGATGGAAGCATGTGGGCCCTCAATGTCACGAATTACTTTGGCTATTACTGACTGTGTGGGAACACAAAAGGAATGCATTTGATTGCCATTAATGCTCATGTTTGTCAACAGTTTACTTTGAGAATAATTAGGAATTAATTGCTGCTGAGCACTTGTCGGACCAGAATCAACCACTAAAGATTGCTCATTATGCCCAATGATTGGGCTGTCTCCAGCATTGAAGGTGAAGGATTCTCCCCTGGAATATTCTGAACCGCCACTCCCTCCTCCTTGTGATTGAGATTCACGCGCCTGAGGTTGTGAGGCTGCACCCTGATATGAAACTTCTCCGCCTTCATCTTCTTTCAACCAGCGTGAACTACTTCCCCCAAACCTTCTATTCTCTGCACGAATTTCCGCCGTCCACCCCCGTATACCTGTATCTTCAGCCATCGAAAAACGAACTGCACATCTTTGTTCAGAATGCCCAAGGATGCCACAGACAAAGCAGAAAAGACTAAGCTTTTCATATTTAAAGTTAACATTACACCAATCTCCACCCTTGTTCTTCACTCTGGTAAGCTTCTTTAATGGCTTCCGGACGTCAATCTTAACCCTTATCCTCATGTATTGACGCCAAAAAGCAGAGTTATTATTCTTATCATATTCAACGAAAGTACCGATAAAGTTCGCCATTGTTACTCCAACTTTCTCTAACATAAAACCAGCAGGGAGTTTGTGAATTTGCACCCAGATCTCAACATGGTATAACTGTATATTTTCAATCTGCACTCCCAATTTCACCTGGTCCAGAATTAATAGATGATTATCATAAGTCCACGGACCACCCTTCTGCATTGCTTCCATGTCTAACTTATGATTGAACTGAAAAAGAAAACGCCCCTCCGTAGCCTCCTTAATCGTTACTTGATGAACTGGGCGCCAGATATCTGCCATGCGAGCCTTCATGGATTTTACGTGAATCGGTCGATCACTTAAGAACCTACCTATTAGACAGAATCTCAGATTCTCCACACTTCCTTCTTCGCTTTCAACGTCAAAACAGAATCCTCCCTCCTCTCCTTCATCCTGTAACGACAAACCCTCCATATTAGGATTCGTCAACGGAACCTCCATCGAAACAAGCTAGGATGGAAAACGAACACTAACCGGACGTAGCAAAACGGACGCTGTTGGATCTCGTAACCAGAAAAAGAAAACTCAGGCTTCTCAATAGGAGAAGAAAACTCAGGCTTCTCAGTAGGAGAAGAAAAAGGCTACTAAACTAATTCTAACTTTACTTTTTCCCATTAGTTTTAAAAAATCTATATAACCATTCTTTTATCCAATTATAATTTACTATATCATTTAGAATTTACTTATTTTTAATTTGTGGTTATTTAATTTTCTTTCAACTTTTTTTATTTTTACATATTTCCTACTATTTTTCTGTCACAATTCGTCAAACCACCCTAGGATATGTGCGAACGCACGTGTAACACACCAGTACCATGTGAGTACACGAGTAAAATTCATACAAACGAACGGGTTATTGTATTTTTTGTACAATTAATAAAAATAAAAGTCAAAATAATGTATTAATTCAAACACGTACTAAATATTTTATTTTTTTTATATATTTTTTTATGGTGATAAAGAGAAATTGTTTAAGAGAAAAAAACTTTATCTTTAAGAGAGAAACTTTATCTTCGAATTTATCTCCATAGTTAAAATAACTAGTAGAAGATCCGTGCGTCCGCACGGATAATTCAAATCTTAAGATGAATAATGTATTACAAACACTTAAAAAGAAGTTTAAAAATTCGAATGAGAAATGTTAAATTAAAATTCGTAAAACATAATATAGATGTAATGAAGCTATATATAGTAGCTATTTTTTAAAAAAAAAGAAGAAGTTGGAAATGCTATAGCCAAAAAAGTGTCTTCAAAAGAACTTTGATTGAATGAAAGTGTTATTGAGAAATTAAACATGGAGTAATAGATATATGAAATAGTTCAAAGCAAAAACCAATGTTTGGATTATTCAAAGGGTTAATCAAAGGGTTAAAATTGTAGGCAACAATGTATATTTATTGGGATAAACAAATATGAATATAGTGTGAATGAAAAAATATCCCTTTGTGATTTTATGGTTAATACTTAAAAGTGTTTGCTTAAAATAAAAAATAGCGACCCATGAAAATAGTGAGTTTCAGTGATAATTCACATAAGATATTATAGTGGTAAAAATAGTGAATGTCCGAATAAAAATGTATTATGGTGGTAGTGACCATGCGGATGCAGGGGTAGACATTAGTAAGTTTAAATATTAGTTAAAAATCTAATGAGTAATTTTTTAGTCTATTATATTATATGATACCGTTTCTTATATTAACAAAATATTGAAATTGAAACCTTATAGATAGTTAAAGTACAAAATTAAAACCTTTTTATATTAACAAAATATTGAATATAATGACATTAAACCATAATCTTGATGCATTCCTTATTCAAACCAAGACATTAAACCAAAATGAATTATGGTGTACACGAATACAACTACAAGAACTTATTCTTCTTAGAACTTGAATTGTCAATGGTGAAAACAACTTTCTCAGGTTTAACAATTTTGTAGCTGTTGTAGAGAACTGGTTCTTCGCATGAAATAACTTTTCTCGTCTTACAGATTCTCACAGTATACCTTCCTTCTAAACTTGTTATAAACTATGGACCATAGCTTATGTCATCCAATTACTCTTATCTCCTAAGAGATTAAACAATTCTGCAAGTTCCCAATAACATATTTCAATGCATTATAATCAAAATAATGGATAAAATGATCTATTCTTTTATGAGATAAAAAGCAATACTCTGAGATGAATTATGATAGTGATGGTAGTTGGATACCAACTTGTATGATATGTATACATAGAAATTAATTATTAATTATTTGTATAATTGATGCATATACTTCATAGATATTTAAAGTGTTTATAAAAATATATGTTATTTTAGTTAAATTTCAAAAAATAATTTATTAAACGATCTTATTGATCTAAATATTTTTACGGGTACCAGACATTTTTTATACATTCAATTATTAGTTTTTCACGGATACTAAACATTTTTCTATTAAAAAATATACATTTAAAACAAATGCGCGTCCCGTACCAAAACCCATACGAACGTACGTGTTTGTTACTAGTATTAACAAAAGGTTGATATGTACGTCAGAGTATGTTATTTATGTGATTGTTTTCATCTTCATTTGTATTTAATAACTGGTAGACAATATTAGTGATATAATATGATTAAGAGTTAAATAGAACCAAATCAAACTAAATGGTTTGATTCGATTCGGTTGATCGAGAGGTTAGCAAAGAATTCTGAAAAGAAATTATAAAAAAAAAATTGATCTTAATAATGCACTAAAACCGAATCAAATCATATCGATTTCTATCACTTCAATTTCATTTTTAAATTGAACTGGAAATAATTAATTTTTTTCATTTCAGTTTAATTTTTGGATTAATCTATTTTTTTTTTCTAATCTACTTACGATAATAGACATTTATAATATTATTGTATGTTAGATACTCATATAATTATATTAGAAATATAATGTCTGCATATTTGATGATGACATTTTAAAATTATAAAATTATTGTTCTAAATTAAATTTATTTTCTGAAATTAATTTTAATATTTATTAAATTAATAAATTATTTTAGATAAATTTTTAAAAAAAAAGTATAGACATTTTATTATTTTCATTTTTCAAAAAAAAAAAAATACTATAAGTAAATAAGTCATTTTATAATATTTATTCGATAAGATTCATAAAGATATGATATATGATATATTTAAATAATAAAAATATAATTTCAATAATATATATTTTTAATATATAATTTATATATATAGGGAATGTATCAAGTAGGAGGATTTTTAAATAAGAGATAAGAGGATTCAATGTTACCCATTGGATTAATCAAGAGAGAGAAATAATTGTTATATTAATATTTTAATAAATACTTTAATTTCTCTCTCTTGATTAATCCAATGGTTAGGATTGAATTCTCTTATCTCTTATTTAAATATTCCTCCTCCTTGATACATCCCATATATATATATATATATATATATATATATATATATATATATATATATATATATATATATATATATATATATATATATATATATATATATATATATATATATATATATATATATATATATATATATATATATATATATATATATATATATATATATATATATATTTAAATAATAAAAAATTATATTTAATTTTTACCATAATGTTAATTAACATACATTTTTAAAAAAATATAATGATTTTATTTCTTAATATTTTAATTTCAATGATTGAACTTTTAGTTAAATAATAAACAATAAATTTCTTTTTTTATTTATAATTTATAATATATTAATTTTTTATTGTTTACATCTTGAATATATTTTTAAAAATAAATTTAAAATTTATTTTCTCGGTCTATCTTGTTTATTTCTATCCTCTTTTCTTTGTATTCACTGTATATAAATATTATAAATCACAAAAATAGAACAATATAAATTTCAAAAAGATAAATTTACCAAATATTGAATTGATATAAGACAAAGGAAGCACAAGTATCATATTAGTTTTTATCTTTACATAATTATCATATTTTTGTTTTTTATTCTAATCATTACATATTTATTATTATTATTATTATTATTATTATTATTATTATTATTATTATTATTATTAGATCGTTCATTTTATTCACTGATGATAAAAAAATCAAGATATGACATCATTTCTCATTTCTTAATACATTTAATTATTTAAAAAACAAAATATATATAATAGTCTTTGGGACTTGGGAGGGTCTTGACAAAATTACAAGAATAATAATTTCTCAAAACATAAATTACTAGAAGATAAGTATGAAAAAAATATATGTGTGACTAAATACATTTTATTAAACATTATAATATAAGGCTAAAAAATTAACAGAAAAGGAATCTTGTAAATGAAAAAACACAAAAACAAAAATACAGAAATGAACTTTTTAGGAAAAATAATGTAGAGTCAAAAGCTGACTATTACACATTTATTATCATATATAAATAAATAAATAAATATATAATTGCGAGAAATCTGATAATCCCTCAACCAAGTCCTTAATATATAGCTGCAAACCAGGTCAATTTTCAATCACATTTTTCTTTCTCTCTCTCTAGAAATAAGGTAACTGCTTACTACTACACAAACCAATCACTTTCTTACATGATTATGATTCTTTAATTTTATGTCTCTATGTTTTTTTTACAATAAAGTTCTTGTTAACTGTTATGTTTCATGTAGCTCTAGGCCTGCATTTTATTTACCTCATATTATATTATATGGTATGATAGATATGAAATATTTTATATGAATTATAAGTTTATATGTTTTGGTAACAGTCCTTTTTGTAGCATGCCGGCAGAAAGACAAAAGATCTCTTATGGGTTTTTCCATGTTCATTACTTTTCTGAATATTATTATTATTATACAGTATTTTGAATGAATCATATAGTTTAATTGTTTTGTTGTCTTCCAAAAGAAGAGTCATTGCTTGTTTTTTGGAGTTTTTGTTGAGTTTGTGTTGTCTTTTATTGCAGCAAAGACAAGAAGAAAACAAGTATGGAAGCAAAAGGTGGTGGAGAAGTTAGAAGGCTTCACATAATCTATTTTCTTAGTCATACAGGTGGTCATGCAGAACATCCTCATCTCATTCGAGTTCTTCATCTCGCTCGAAATGGTGTTTTTCTCCGAGGTGAAAACTCTTCTATGTTCCATCTTTTCATTCAATTTGTTAATGTTTGTTAGTCATAAACTCGTTATGGTTCTGAGTTGCGGTCCACAATTGCAATATAAAGATTTTAGATGTTTTTAGATGTCTCTGCAACTATATCTTAATCGCAATTGCAGATGTATTGAGTGTATCTGCAATTGTAATTTAGAATTGTTATTAGTCTAATTTGATAATGTATCTGCGAATTCAAATGCAATTTAAAACCATGTTCTGACCATTGTTTTTTCTTGAGAAGATATTAAGAGGTGGCTAGGTGAATTGAGGGGAAAGGACTTACCTGAATCATATGCTTGGTCCTACAAAAGGTTGTTGAATCATACATACCCTTTATTAATCTTTACTTTTCCTTACTTTAGTCCATTTTTCTCTACCTCATTTTCTTTAACCTTTAACTATATATGTATAACCCTAATCAATTTTTGTAACTGACAATTATTGAAGTGTAGGAGGTACAAGAGTGGATATGTGTGGCAGGATTTAATGGATGACGACCTCATAACCCCCATTTCTGATAATGAATACGTCCTCAAAGGATCACAAATCCACACTACCCCTTTTGGTATGTACTTTCACATATTCACTAGTATCCTATTTTTATTAATGCACATTAACTATTTGATTATATTCATCTATATTTTCTAGCTATCAACATTATTGTTTATTAACTATAAGCATGGACACAGACACACGACACAGACAAGTCGACATTGATAATTACTTAATAAAAAGAATAAATTGATCGTTATCACTAGTGTTGCCGACACGCATTTTTTCAGAGATGTTGTTACAGAGTTTATTACATTATTATACAAATTTTTTAAGAATGTGAAAGAAGAATCATTAAGTTGTAGACGTTTTTTTATGACTAATGCAGAAGCTCTTTCAATAAACTCAATCAATGAAAAGAAGAATGATGCTGATATAGCTGTACAAGTTGAAGAGGACAAACAAAAGCAGCAAAAGAAACCATCTTTGTCGGAAGAAGAATCTGAAATTCAGCAAGAAACTGATACAAGAAAGAATAATCTAAATCATGTGTCATCAGAAATAAGTCAGGACTCATTGGTTTTCAGCTCGGACAGGTCGTCGATGACCGACGATGATTCGTCTTCTAAAGTTGAAGAAGAGAAGCTTTTAGGGAATGGTAAAGAAAGTAGTTTGAGTGAAAAGAATCATGACAAGTTTGAGAGTTTCACATTTCCTTCTTTGTATCATAATTTGATGAGTAAGAAGGGTAAAAAAGATGGACATAATAACAAAACTGATACTACTACTACTACACCTCCTGATTCGACTTTGTCTACTCCAACTTCGTCGACGTCGTCTCAATCGTCTTTTACTAGGATCAGAAGTAATTCTACTAGAGTTTCTAGTGTGTTCAGAAATTTGATTGGTTGTGGAACTGTGGCAACAAATGATGCTGCTTTTGCTCCGAAAATTCTCCCTAAAGAAACTAACAATGTGCTTGGAAAAAGGGGTGAGATTTGTAGAGGAGACAAATTGGGAGGATCAGCTAGATGTTTTAGTACTCCTTGGAATTGCTATGATCATAATGGCCATTATGAAGCCAGGTGAGGAGTTGTCTCATAAATTGAACCTATGAATCATGGTTGACGAAATCGAAATTACATTACGATTCTTTTGCAAGGACCTCAAAATCTTGTGTATCGTGGTCACAATTGTGATTGCAGATTGCGAACTAAAACCATAGTTAAAATGCTCGTGATCACGACCCCTTTAAGCATGGTTTTTGAACATGGTCAGCGACTTCAATTATTAACACAATATCATAGTTTTTGATGTCTTTGCGAATCAAAGGCTGCCAGATAAAAACTATGATGTTGTAGCCATGATAGTGGGTTTGCATTAGCCATATGTCACTGTTATTATTTGCAAAAACATTATTTGGTTTGTGCTTTCAAGTTACTTTTTATTTATGTCCAGTATCTTTTTACAGAAAAAGCTGTGATGGAGGGGAAATAAGCAAGGGCAGGAAAAAGCTAAGCGAGCTAATGAGTCAAACTTCTCATAAACCATTTGGGGGACCAGTTTGCTCGTAAGTAACTGAACAACATGTCACTTTAGTATAATTTCAATTGTTAGCATTTCAACAATGTAATACGTTACATGACAAATTCTGCATGAAAAATTATATGGTCTTATTGGTAGAAAATATTTGATAGCATACAAGTTCAAGATTTTCAATGTAAGTTAGTCCGATTGATAAGGATTCAACTCAGATCTTAGAAGTATTTTGGTTCGAAACTTGCTGCTGAAGAAATATCTTTGTAAGCGTTTTATGAACCATGAGGTATTTTTGCCCGATCGTCGGGACTCAACTTGTGTAAACATTTATCAAAAATAGTGTTGACTAGTTTGAAAGTTTGTTAAGAATACAGAATTGAAAATATATGATCCATGTACTTGAAACTACATCTGGCATAAGTTTCCAACAGAAAAGGCCAACAGGGTCAAGATTCTGCTGGTGTGATTATTATATTATGAAAATAAAATACAAACTTTAAGTTGACATTAATTACTAGATTATGATGTTTACCAACTATTGGCTACATGTGGTGATTTTACTTAATAGCTGAATTTTGCATCTTAATTGAATGTGATAAAGTTAGAATAGCATGAGCTACATACTTTATAAGCCCATATTTGTAAACTAGCATTCAATTTTGTGTAATTAATTGTGATTATGAAAGATAAGGCCATAATTAGAAGTTGATGATGCAGGCAATGTGGGAAATCATTCAAGCCTGAGAAAATGCACAAACACATGAAGTCTTGTAAAGGAATGAAAGGCATGGGAACTTCAACTGTTGCTGAAGAAACACAACATAAGAGATCAACTTCATCTTGTAAAGATTACCTTTTGCAAAATTAAATATGGATTATTCCTTTTGACTTCACACTAGAAGAAGTACTTGGTTTTTAAGTTTTGATGTAACTTCTCACTTTGTTTCTTGACCATATAAATACAGTCAAATTATCAGTGTGTTGTCTTCTCTACTTTTTCACAGCTTTTGATATGATTCCTCATTCTTTGTTGTTAAGCCATGAACATTTTGAGCATAGATAGGTACTAAGAGAATTCTACTATGGATTAGGGAGTGAAAGTTCGTCACTCATATCATGAAACTAATTGTTGCGCAAATGCCTTTTCTTTCCTTGTAGACAAAGTGGTAAAAACCACTAAAAACTCACACACAACCAGAGTACCAGGGTTCAAAGACTCGTGATGGCATCCAACCTAACAATATTGGTTTCTGCCGGATGTGCAAATGCTTTATCGGAGCCAAAACAGACCTCAAACTAAGAGTGTTAACATAACTCTAGCAGATTATCCACTAACAACGTCATTAAGCCGTAAATAAAAAACAAATACGAGATGACATAATACAGCTTAAAATTGCATAATATTCAGCTTAACTTCATTCATTGAAAAAGTTAGATAAGAGTATACAGAAAGTGAGATCTTTACTCCTAAAGGGTTATGCATAATCCAACACTAGCTACTCAGATATTGATTGTAATGCAACTGTTAGCTATCCAAAGCAGAGTCAGTTCAGAATAGTATGCTCCATTTTTGTCAATTCTGTTAGTTCTTGTAGTACTAAATATTTACTAACTAGAAGCAACTGCGGAGTTAACATGCTCAAGTAGAAACCGGTACAAACTTGTCCTCAACTTCTCTACCTTATGATCAACCTTATCTTTACTATCCAAATTATCTAACCAATGATTAACCTCTCTTAGCTGTCCTAGAAGACATGCAACTTGACTGCTCCCTTCATTTTTCAACCCGAATTCATTACTTATAGATTCCTCCAAGTACTTCAGGAACCATTCACGAGAAGCTACAAGCAGTTTTTCTGCCAAACTCGCAGCCACTTTAAGTTCACATTCTTTTGACTGTTCTTGTTTCTCGATATCCTTGTTTTTCTCTACCAAGAGATTCCGCTTTGACGAAGAAAGTCTTTTACCAGTTGAATTTTGTAAGGGATTTGCCTGTGTTATGCGACTTTTCTTGTTTAGAACAGAGGATTCCTTGGTATTCATTTCCGTGCAAGAGTTGTCATTCTCAATGACAACGTAATGACAACTCTCACCATTCAAAGCCTCAGTTTTTTCTTGTATTTTGTATAAATTGAATTTTGATAAGTTGGTATCTAATGCAGCTTGTATCCAAAACGTAGCATTCTTGCGAGTCGGATCTTTACAAGCATCTTCTACTAGAGACTGTAAAGTAATTTGGCTGCTTGGTTTTGTTTCAGGAGGTATGGAAAGTAAGGAATCAAATGCCAATTTTGCTCTTTGCAGACTAAGATGAAGTTCCAAAAACTGCTTCACAAGCAATCCAGCAGAAAGTGTTTGACGAGACTCGCAGAGTTCAGAAAACAAGCTGAAATAAGGATATTTGTTAGTTATCTTAGTCTATGCAGTTATAGACCATAGAAACAATTTCACATTGCACAAGTAACATTAGAAAACTGAAAATTTTCCTTCAAATAATGGTTTGTTTAAATTTTCTACACTACAAACAATTCTATTGTTGATATAGCTTTTATACAATAACACTTTAAACTAAATAGTGAATCGCAGCAGAATCTCAATTTGGCTCAAATTTTGCAGTCATAGCCACACTATTTGGCAGCACTGAACATCAACATTACAACGACGACATTTAGTATATATGTCTTCTCACTTTTATGCAACTCAACATCTACTTTTTCATCTATTATAGAATTTCTAACTCACACTTGACACCTCAAAAGTGAGAAGCATGTAATTTCTAATAAGCAAGAGACATGAAGTTTAAAATGGAAAAAACATTTGTAGCCAAGGATATGAAGCACTTGCAAGAATCTCTTATAATACAGTATTGATCTATGTAAGAATGTAAGGGCAAAAAATTTGAAGCAAAATAAATAAGTACCTCATGCATTGAAGCACGGTATCTGCAGCAGATGCTTCTTCAAGAGATCTAACAGCCGCCAAAAAAGCAACATTCCTATGATTTACAACTTGCTGTAAGAAAAAAAGCGTTTACACAAGCTTAGTATAAGATGAATGAATCAAATTTCCATAGCTAACATGAAAAAGATGTAGTTAGTAACAAACATACACACCTTTCCAAGATTAGAAATGGGTTGTGGAAGATTATCCCAAGATCCAGACTTATCATACCATGTTTTGAAATTCAAGGGCACCTTAACAAGTTGGCTTGGAACAGTCCCATTTCCAGTACAAGCTAACTTAGGAACCGCAGCAGCACTTTTCCTAGGAGGTGTTGTGCCTGGTGTTTTGGGACACAAGTTCTCATTTTTGTTCTTCAATGGCGACGCGACTGAAGTTAGAGACTTCTTCAATGGAGAACTAGAATCAGTTTTCACAGAAACCTTCTTGTCTATCACCTACACAATAAGCTTCATCAAGTTGTAATTTTTTTTAGAGAAACATTTTTTACTTGAAAAATAACATCAAGTTGTAATTTTTTTCTACACAGTGCAGATTGTAAATTATGCAGAACCAAAATGTCAACCATTTGAAAGGGTTTTATATGCTTGAAAAACAAAAAGTTCACTGGTAGATGGGTCCAGTTCAAGAGAAATAAAAGCATATTAAAAAGTGATAGGGCCCTCATTCAACATCATTAGCATTATACCATTATCCAAAACAAAGATTTCATTTTAAACTACCCAAATGAAAAAGAATGTAAACCAAATCAAACCAAACCCATTTCCCTCAATGAAAATCTCAGCATAAAAAGAGGGTAGGAAAATACATTGGGTGAAGTTGATGTAGATTTGTTGGATTTGAATCTAGAACTTGAACTTGGAGAAGATGGTTTTGTTTTAGTATGATCCCAAACTCTTCTAGTAGCAGAATCTAAACTCAACCTTCTCATTTCAACAACCACATTGTTTTTCTTGTTTCCATTAGAGTATTGTGACCGTTGAACTGAACCAGACACTGACCCTTTATTCATCTTCTTCTTCTTAACGTTGTTGTTTGGTTTTGAAGTATTAAGAAAGCTCAAAAACTCACTAGAAACTAAATCAGTGGGGTTTCCGACGCACGGTCTTCTTTTAGGGAGAGGGTTTAAGCCACGAACGAGTGGAACAGGGGAAGAGGACTCGTCCGAGTCAAAGCGAGTTACGTAAACGAACTGGCCGAGTTGGAGTTTGTCGGAGCGGATTAACTCGGCGTCGGAGTCGGAGACGGAGACGTAAGCGGAATGGAGAGAGTCAGAGAGTTTGAGGAAGTAGCCGGTGTTGGGTTGCCAGGTGTCCTCCGAGAGACGCGGAATGATTTCTGTTACTTGGAGGAGTGGTTGACGGTGCTCGCTGGTTACTCGGTTGCCGGCGTTTTGGAGAAGCTTTGAGAGGACGCCGGGGGTTAGAGACGCCATGGTGGTGTGGAAGGGAAGAGTGAGGAATAGGTTACTTTTCTGGTAACTCTCTGTTTCCGTTGTGCAATGCCTCTGTTTTCTTGTTAATGTATCACAATCAAATGTAACCCAAAAAAAAAAAGTTTATTTTGATTTTGGATTAGCTCACTCAATAAACCAAATATTGTTAAAGTTGACGTTGAAAATATATTTCTTACTAAACAAAATCTATTATGTGTTTAACTGGGTTAGTGCATAAATTATTAAGTAGGTTTTGGGATAGTTATTGAGAAAAAGTTGTCTTAACATGCGATGAGTTATGAAAGATGTGGTGAGTATAAAGAAACAAATGAAATATTGAAATGTGATGACATCAGATGAAAGAAATATGAATGTTCTTTTAAGTTGCATAGGTATTATACGACAACAAATGTTTAGAAAATTTATGTTATGTAATGCAAATAATCATGAATTAGATTGCAAGTTAATAGGTCATCTGATTGTCGATCATTTAGATGGTGAAGAGAAAAATAATTGTTGTTAAGATGACAAAGAACACTGTTATTTCCAAAAACATGCTCACAACTTTGAAAGTTTAAGTATGTCCACTTCAAAATCTGAGAAAGGACTCTTTATGTCAAATTGCTCCAAAACACTCGGATAGAAGTAGAACAACTCTTCTTTAGAGCTCGGAGGCCGAAGAGTACAGACTCACTCTCCCGGGCCACAAGGCTCTAGCACCACGTCGTTTTCGTTCTCGGTCGAGGATATGCCTCTAGAGGAACGACGTTTTGCAATTTCTATGTCATCATATGAACTCTGTTTGTAGCTCATAACTTCGTCATCGAAGGGAGCCGCGTTCCGCATGATGAACTCTACAGAACCTGAGGAGGAAGAGGAAGAGTCATAATCATAACAAACCTCATTCATGAGGCGATTTGTTTCTTCTCTACCTACAGTCTTCTCCATATCTCTCATAAACGAGTTCCATAACTCTTTACTCTCAACAACATTTGTGGGTTTTGGGATACTGGAAATCTTATGATACTCACCCATGCCTACCATGTCTCTAAAAACCTATTTTTGGAATGAAGCTAAGAAAATTAAAGAGTAATGAGGAATACCTGAAGTCGAGCGCTGATTAAGCTTGAGAGACGGGAGAAGAAGGAATGTGTTTTTGTAAAAAATGGCTTACGAAGAGTAATGTGGGAAAGTGATGTCAAAAAGTAGGGTTATATAGGGTTTAAAAGCAATGACGAGGGTTAGACAAATAGTTGCCTATGAAGTTTACTCCTCATAAAAGTCATCATTGCTAGTGTCTAAGAACTCGCTAGACACGCAATCTATCATTTGCGCTGACACGTTGTAACGACTATAAAACATCTGAGACCTTCATATCCGAGCATATCTTCTCGCTGGCGAGGACTCATACTCAGGGGACTTGTTCCATACTCGGGATATTTACGAGGACGCGACCTAAAATAGACTATGGTTAATGGTATTAATGTGAGTCACCCGAGGACTGCTTCTAGTCCCTGTCCGAGTACCCAAGTCGACTGGTAAGAGGTAGCCGAATACCATGCATAGGTCGCGTACCAAGAACACATGAGGGGTCGTAACACAGCTCGGGTGTAACGCTTAGCTGTTTGTTACGTATAACTCGGCCATAATTGAAACTTAAATATTTCATTCATGGCTTGATCATAAAGGCATGAAGAACGTATGTAACGATAAGAAGTCCAAAAGACAGCTCTTTAATGAGGTTCTAAGGACCAAATCAAGGCTATAGAAGGGGCTCCCGCAAGAGGGATAAGCAAGACACTCATTCTTGGAACAAGGTGTACAACACACTGCTTCCAAATCCCCTAAGTCAGTTACAACATCATCGTGTTCCATAGCTTCCCTTGCCTTTAAGGGCAAGCTCCACCTACACTAATTTTTTACACAAGAACATGCTCTAAAGAAGGCCAAGCAACTCTTTATACAGTTCAATCAAGAAGTAACCCTCATTTTATGAGCATGTTGACTCACTTTATCTTGACATTCCGCTTTTACAGTCCAAAGAAAATTGCTAGCAAAGGGTGAACGCATTAGTAAACCATCACATTCTCCACCTTTATCAAAAATAAATTTCATTGATAAGATGAATGCTTTTATGCACATATACATTGACAAAATTATATATTTTATACTGATAGAAGTAAAACAAAAAGCCCCTAGTGATAGTTTAACCAAATAGCCACCATCATTTTATAAGAATGTTAATTCACTTTATATGGGTATTCTACTTTTAGAGTCCAAAAAAATCTTCTAGCAAGGGAGCTTGCATTACTAAACCATCACTTTCTTCACCTTTATAAAAAATAAAATACACTTAGGAGATGAATGTTTTGATGTATAAATACATTGGTAAAACTCTGCATGTTTATGGCGATGGTAACTATGAATATCACACTATTTCAGCTTTAATTAACAAAGGTGGGGAGAATTAGACTCTTTCCAATCATAACCTTATTAAAGATTTAAATTCTCATGAGAAATAATATATGGGACTCTATAAGACTAAAGAACAATACACGTGTTCAAAATGATTTGATTCATGGTAAAATTGGTGTCCCATCACTAATGGTAAAGTGAATATATTTTTTCTAAAATGAATCATCTTGTAGCAAGTACATATGCTCGGGGTTTAGTTCAGTTGAGAAGATATGATTTTTTGAAAACTTTTTTCCACTACAAAGTTTCCCTCCATAAAATATAGATGGTTAATTATTTGTATTGGATGTCTTACAGCTAACCTGTTTTGTATATGTTTACTTGAAACTATAATGATCTCTGCCATGAACATTTCTAGAATGGAGAAAACGTCACAAAGAAAAAGCAACTGACTAGGAGTTTCCTTTTTTAGATAGGAAAGATGAGTTTGAGAAATTGAATAATTTTGAAAAAGAATCCAATAGAAAAAGGTTAATGCAAAAAATCCAATAGATTTAGTTTATGTCATTGATTTTTTAGAGTTTTAATTTTTAGAACTTTTTGTATGTGTTGAGGGATAGGTATGTTTGGAAGGGTCCATTTGAAAGGTAAATAACCAAGCAAAAGAAACTTTCTGGTAGATGGAACCTTTCGGACAAATCTCACACTATAATTTAACTGATATTGAGAAAATATGATTATGTATTTGTATAATAAAATTTAAATAAGTATTTTATAACCTATAACTCAACGATTAATAGAAAATGAAATTATGTTACAACTTACAATTCAGAAATACACATAGTCATTACAAATTTAATTGAAAGTGCTTCATAAAGTGTAAATAAATAATATAAAATTGTCTTTCTTTTAAGTATGTCACACAGTCATGGCCATCATACGCCACTTATATTTAAGTGCACCTCGTGCATCTCTTAATACCGTATGCATTGTCTCTCATATACGGGTTCCTTCATATACCTCTCATCTATTGATGACACCTTTAACTTAAGTGACAATACAATGATATATATGCAAAACATCAACAACATGGTATATCATAGCATGTGCCTCATTGTTGTTTTATTGATAAGTTATCCTTGGGGGTTATCCTCTAGCACAGATAACATGTATGGATGTGAAAATCTTTAATATCATTTGATGTAACCGTGTAAAATAATCCATGGCCTATTAGTTGGCACATGTCGTTCATTCTTTGGAACTAAATGCTCTAGGTAGTAATAATGCATTAACATCCCTACGAGTTAATGCAGGAGGCGCGACAACTATGGGGATCCCTCGAGATAGTCTACTCAAACCTGAACTTTTTGAATACACGCTCTAGTAGATAAGGGTACATGACTCGAGAAATGCATGCTAGCCACCTTAAGTACCATTAGATATCCTTCAAGGGTCGTGTCTGACCGAGTGATCTTCATATGGAGTGAACCTAATATCATCCTCTAAAACATGGTCAAGAGAATGCATGTAAATCTCAGACGTCGTATAACCCCTATTTGGGGAAATGTATCAAACACATGGAAAATCATCATCATAATCATCAACAATTTTTCATAGAGTGATAACAGAAAAATGTTGGAGTATTTAAAGTTGATAATATGTTAAACAAAAACTATTAGTAGTTATAAAAGAATTATGTAGGATTTATATAAAAATAATAAGTTACATAAATATTACTTGAAAGAGACAGTTGTTTCTTACCAATTATTTAGTCTTGAACTTATTTGATTTGTACATCTTGGCATACAAGTAAACCAAGCATGAACTTACTAGTGTACACATGAATAATGTGTGTGTCTAATAATGTAATCAACACATACAACAATATTGTATGTTACACTCTTATCCATAAAATTTGTTGGTCCAACTAAGTAAAAATATATATCCTAAAGGCACGCGAATTTTGATACTTTCTAAGTGTCTCATTATTGTAATGAGTTACTGCGCCATACAAATGGAACAAGTATATGTTAACCAAAAATTTAAATCCTATATGGAATCCTTACGTCTGGGTAATCTTGAGTTTGATCTCACCAAGTTCAATTCCTAACTATTAAACCATCAAGTATAATGCTTAAAATAATTTTAACCCAGAAGTTATTCAGTAGTCAGCCTCTAATAGGTAAATGAAGAAGACAAGAAACATAGTCTAGAGTGATGCTTATCTCACTAATGGGAAGATGAAAAGCGATGTCTTTGAAGGCTATCTCTCGACAAACACAGACAACAATCAATGGTTTATGAAGTTGCATTCAGTCCTATAAATATTATTTAGCTTAAATTCTACTAATACATTCTGAAAACTTCCATCTTCGAGTTGCATCAATGTTGAAATCTTCATATCATGATTGATACATATAGGTGTATTACGGTATTACAAAAAAGAGTTTATGCATGTTATTAACTTATATGCTTATTGTAAATATAAATATAATAAATCAAAATTAAGTTAAATATTTACCTATATGCTCCATATGTGAGGAGATACATGTTCTAGATAAAGTATAATCAATGATGTGTCTAATGGGCCCTAAGGATATCCTTCAAGTGTGAGAGTCGAAGCTTGAACATGTGCATGGGGATGACCATGAGCACATGCCTTCTTTGAGACCGAGAATCCAGAAATTTGAGATGGTGGTTCTGGCTCGTGTGTAGGAACCCCCAGTAGCTACAAATGTTTACACTACCTCAAATTATGTATGTTGGACTTTGAACGATGAAATTTTCTATTTGTGTATAAATTCATGTTGGAATACTCTATTGTGCCAATATAGTTCTTGTTCATCATCCATTTCTCTATAGTTTCAAACATGAAAAATGAGTAAAAAAATATTACTATTGTTTTTAGGGTTAAATATACAAAACCACTATAATGTTAGCGAGATTTGGTTTACCCCCTTGTAAAAAAAATTGGGATTCCCCCTTGTAATGTTAAAATTTCATGTCTCTAACCCCTCAGTTGACCAAGTGGCATGAAATCTTCAATTTAGCTTATGTGGCATGTCCACGTGGATTTTATTTTAATTTTTATTTATTTTTTAAAATCCACGTGGATTTTTTTGTTTAAATTGAATTATTTTTATTATAAGAGGGGTAAATCAAAATTCGCTAACATTGTAGGGGTAAAATACATTTTTTTTATTTTGATAATATTTACTAATTTTTTTATCCACGTGAGTTTTTTACTAAATAAATACTAACATCATTTATAATTTGAACATTAAAAAGGATGATTCCATTTAACTTAAGTGTCATACTAATAGTGCTTCCTTTTATATAACTATAACTTTTTACAATTTCTATTTTAAGCCAAGAACCTCATAATTCAAGAAAGAGAAAAATAAAGGAAACGACAGAACCCAACCTCACCCCTCTCAATGGTTAACAAATCTAAAGCTTGACATTCCTAGCTTGTTGTAAATGAGTAAAGGGGCAAGGAAAGAAAAGAGAGTTTTCTAAACTATTAGGCTAGAAAAAAAGAATTGTAGTCCACTAACTGAGCAAAACCATAGAAAAAAATCTCCTTTGAAGTCCATGATTAATCCATAAAAGAAGCCAACTACATGGAGAAAGAGTCGTCGGTGTTGCATTTAAGCCAACCGCATGAAGGAGGTTCCCACAAAACCTGTATAATTTAGGGAGAATTACGACGCTGAATTTTGACATTGAAGTTCTTGATGATGGTGAAGTCATTGATGGAGGAGTTAGAAAACTTTTTAGTAATATTTACTATAAATGAGACCTTAACATGAACCAAAAATTTAAAGCTTTCTTCCAATGAAACAAATACTTATTTAATTTGACTTGATTACGAGAGTACCAAATAATGTTGATAATGGAGGCAATTACAGCTTGAATAACCACCTTACATTTAGGGCTCCAGTTCATGTCACATAGATTAAATATGGTCGAAGATCTTATAAGCAGTATGCACATTTAAGAAGTATTTTGTGGTTTCTTGATGGAACATGCACAAACTGTACATGGAAGGAATACTACAGCCTCTCAATCTTAGGTTACCATTATTAGGTATTTTATTATGACAAAGTCTCCAAACAAGGAAGACCTTAGAGAGAGGAATGATTAGATTCCATAAGTGCTTGCTCCATGTGAGATTGAAAGTTGACAAATTTGAAGGCATATGCTTCTCTCATGTATAAATTATCCTCTGCAATGTTAGTGAATTAGTAAGAGACTCACGTGGAAAAAAATTAGTAAAAATTATCAAAACAAAAAAAATATATATTTTACCCCCTGCAATGTTAGCGAATTTTGATTTATCCCCTCATAATAAAAAAAGGAAAAAAAATTTCAAACAAAAAACATAATAAAATAAAATTTTCATGTGGCTTTTAAAAAATAAATAAAAATTAAAAGAAAATCCATGTGGACATGCCACGTAAGATAAATTGAAGATTTCGTGCCACTTGGTAAACCAAATCTCGCTAATATTACAGGGGAATTTCGTATATTTAACCCTTGTTTTTTTACTCATGGAATTTTCTTTAAATAGATATATAGATGCTATAGAAAACAGATTTGTAATTTGAGCAAAAACAAAGATAAATCATAATTGCTAAGATGCAAAAAATGTTATATATTAACTTGACCCTAACCCAACTTAATATATCATTGAAGTAAACATTGATATATTCATAAACATAAAATTAGAAACATGTAAATTTATATATATTTCTCATCACTATAAATTTGTTGTTACATTTATGGATTATGATATTACTTGACCTTTGTCCTCTGTGTAAAATGATTAAGTGTCAAAGATACTTGCAAAAGTAGAGTAGACAAAAAAAATTAAACTTTATGTCATGGTTTTGAGGGAAGATTTTTGGAGTAGCTCTGGAAAGATCATTAATAAAAGTGTCTCTGAAAGGTTCCTTCCATATGTGCGCTAACACTAGCAGCCTCATACCTAGAATTCTAAATCTCCTTAGAAATTATTCAAATAATATATACATTGAAAATTTAAATAAACTTGATAGTTTGTTTGATGATTTGCAAGAAATTGTAAGTCTTGACACTTGATTTGGATGAAAAAAATGAGTTTTGAAATTTAGGGGTTTTGGAATTTTGAGGTTGTGTTTTGATGGAAATTGAGAATGGGAGAGGGGAAGTATCGGGTGTTACATATACTCACATGCTCTAGAAGCTTCCTTGAAGACATGGTGCATTTGAAAGTTCCTTCCTAAAAGGGGACAACTTGGAGTTTTTGAGAAATATATGGGGCATATTAAGAATCCCCTATTTTATTTATTAACATTCTAAGTTGTATCCTATAGGTATATTTTAGGCCTCCATTTTCAAATCAACAAATTTATATTCTTAATATTTTTTATCAATTTTGTCATCTCCATGCAAAGAGAAATAGTGAATCTAAGAAAGAACCTTGCCTACCCACCCTTCCACCCCAGTGAAAAGTTCAAAGATCTACCCCATAAAGGAAATCTAAAACATCATGAAGGTGAAACACTCCTAAAATTTGGCGGTCCAAACTCTTTTTCCATAATCTTCATCTCTCAAAATTTGGGCTTCAGAGGGTGGCGAAACCACCTACATGCATACAAGCAGTTAACAAATGTTAGGTTTACATCGTTAAAGTGGCATGAGATCATCAACAACCACCGCAAGATGTAATGAATAAAATTAACACCAAAGTGACATATGACCTTGAAGTACTGTTATTTAATGTGGTAAAAAATATACTTTGTGACAATAATGGTAAAAAAGTATGAAAATGAAAGCAAAAATCAAAGAAATAATCATGGAAAGAGACTAATTTAAAAAATAATGATCTTAAGGGATGCACTTGAGCCACATCAATCAAAGGAAACATCACTCTCCTAGAAAATTTGTGATCACACCTTAGCTTATGAAGAAAAACCAATTCATATGTCGCCTAGTTCAGGGACCTTGAGGATAGGGTCTATTTATCAATGGCGGAAAAAGGCATGAATGATGAAAAAATATAACGTGATAATCGGACCCCCAAAAATTCCTAAGGATGTGGAAGATGGTAGATGGATGTCAAGACTGCTTTCCTTAATGGAAATCTCCTTGAAGATTTGTACATGACACAACCTAAAGGATTTTACATGCTAGAAGAAGCCAAAAAGATATGCAAGTTACAACAATTAATTTATGGATTAAAGCAAGCTTTCAGAAATTGGAATCTTCGTCTTGATGAAACAGTAGAACAATATGGATTCATTAAAAACAAATATATTGTTTGAAAAGCTCAAAGCATAAATTTTTTTATTCTACAACTGAGGAAGATTATATTGTTGCCTTAAATGCATCAAAAGAATCTATTTGGATCAAGAAGTTCATTAGTGAACATGGTGTAGTCCATAGCATGGTGAATCCCATTGAACTCCATTATGATAACCATGGTGTCATCACACAAGCTAAGGAGCCTATATATCAACAAAAATCAAAACATATACTAAGGCGACATCACCTCATTCAAGAGATAATAGATAGAGGGGTGTGAAGATATACAGAGTACCAACACTTTACAATGTCATTGACCCACCGACAAAGTCTCTTATGCAACAGGAGCACGATGATCATACTAGATCCATGGGTATTATGTGTACATATGATTGGTTCTAGTGCTAGTGGGAGATTATTGGTGTAAGCCCTAGAAGTTAATAGTTCTACTAGAACTTGGTACTTGAAATGCACTAACATTAATTAGATAAACGCAGTGTATCGTAAGATATGATGCACTTAAGTGAAATACAATACATTTTAAGGTACAATGTACTTAGTGGACTTGTTCAGCTTGCAGTCCACACAAGCGGTTCTTTAAATATAATCCTTATTTGATACTTGAACAAATTTGGTTTATGAAACCCTAACCATACTTCTCTATCTCTTTCTCAAAATCTTCATTTATAACAACTAGCACTGAGATAAAAGACACTTTGTTTGTATGGACTAGGTGTTATTGTTTGCTTACCACTTGCGGTCATTCCTGATTTTGCATCAATGATTAATCATCACGAGAGGTAATCATTCTATCATTAACCATGTTCATTCACAAGTGTTAGTTTTCTGTTTTTAGGGTTGGCTTAATTTTTGTAAAACAAATAAAAGAATCAGTTTGTGTAATGTATAAGAAGAACAGGTACAGAAAAGAAGTCCCACTAAAATGATAGAACATGTTATGTTGAAGTAATTCAACATCTGGAATAACATGTCACATGGGATGTTACGACATCATGCCTGAGCTGAAGTGAAGAGTTTTAATTAAATCTGTGTGATTTAATTACTACAGAAGAATGCAGAATATTTAGGAATAGTATGCAAATAAAATAAAGGCATATATATATATATATATATATATATATATATATATATATATATATATGTAAATATATATATATATATATATATATATATATATATATATATATATATATATATATATGTAACAGGTCTGAAGAATCAATAAGAAGATTTGAGGAATCAATCAGAATAATCAAATCAGAATATTTATAGATTATATAGTTTCTAAATATGGAGATATTCTCGGAAACTAAAAGATTGAAGACCTTGTTTGTAGTAGAAGTTACTGCAATTTGTAACAACAATTATGTTGTGATTGAAGGCCCAAATCCAGTTGGGAATAGGTTATAAATCGAAGCATTGTAACCTAGGAAAAAAGAGACAACCACCGAGTAGAAAAGATGTAATCATTAGGGTTTGTCAAAGTGAACCTCCCGGATAGTGGGAAGGTCACTATAATCCTCGAAGCCTGTAGGCAAGAGGAGTATGTATTGATCTTGAAGGAAGCTTTGAAGTAACTCCAAGGTAGTGTTCTTAGTCAAGAGTCTTGGCTAGGGATTATCATGGAAGTATGTCTTCAAAACTATTTGTCTGTGTGATCAGAATGCGTTGGGTGTTAGGTCATTGCTACAGCTCCTGGGACTGGAGAATTGTACAACATTACTACGGTAATAGAAAGTGGGATGGGGATATTCAAATCTAGAGAGGGTCTAGCTAGAAGGGTCATTGGGTAGGGATTAAGTGAGAAGTTGTAAATTGGGACTGTTTAGCTTCGAATTAATGCTGCTGATAGTAGACTTCATTCCTAGCTTGGTATGCCCCCAGAGTAGGTGTGTTTGTCACCAAAATGGGTCAAGAATTACTGGGGTCATTTATCTTTCAGTTTGGCATAAATCTGTGTAGATACCTTGCTAATATTTCTTGACGGATCACATGTCTCGACATCTCTCAAGACATCTGGATCTGTTACACCAGAATTTCAGTAAGGATCGACTTAAGGGAAATTTTTATTTTCTGTTGCATATTTTAATCACGATTTACCTTCAAATTCGGCTAAGGCTCAATCCACTTAAAGTTTAGTCATCGATGTGTTAAGTAAGCAAACGGACCAGAGACTGGATGTAACACCCTATTTTTATGAGATTTTATTTAATTAGGATTATTTGTTAATTGGTATTGTTTGTGTGTTTATTTAATTATTGTTTGAGTGATAATTATTTGATTGTGTGGTAATGTGTTATTTAGCTAATTAATAAATGGTAGAATTTTATTAGAAATTAGTTAAATGGGCTTAATTGAGTGAGAAAAATTATTGGGTGGGTTAAGCCCAATGAAATAATGAGAATTGGGAGAGAATTTTTGTGTCATAACCTAATTAGAAAGAAAAGAGGAAAAAGATAGAAAGAAGAGAAGAGGAACATAGAAGAGAAGGAGAAGGGATTTGTAGATTCTTAAAGAAGGTGGATTAAGATTTAGAGGTAAGGGTTTGAATCCAAGTTCATATAGTTTATATGATTGGGTAATGTATGTGTTTGTGTGATTCTCTTCAATCTTTGAAATCCCATGAAAAATGTATGAACCCTAATATTTATGTGAGATCAATTGGATTTTTGTGATTTGTTCATGTTCAATGTGTTGTATGGATGACCCATGGTTAGGAACATGTTTAGGAACCTTATATGTGTGATAAATTTGCTTTCAATTGATGTATGGATTGTATATGGGTTAATGGTGTTGTATGAGGGGATTAGGGAAGAAAAATGGTGAAATTTGAGTTTTCACGCAGCCTGAGTCGACCTATGCAGAAGCTGAGTCGACCTAAACAATCCAGAAAGCCAAAAATCTATTTTCTTTCAGTTTACGTCGACCTAAAGGAGTTTGCGTCGACCTGAGAGATGTTAGCGTCAACCTAGGGGTTCAATTTTAAGCAGATTTTGTAAAGGCCATAACTTTTGATCTGTAACTCCATTTTATGCATCGTTCGAAGCGTTAAGAAGCTAATCGGATTTTCTATATGATAGAGTAGGGTTGATTGGAATTTGTTTAATTTAATTATGATATTAATTGATAATAACATGCAGCTATGTGTGTATGTTATGGATGAATCTTGTATGATCAATGTTCATGGATGCCTTTTGAGGTGTTAATGTCATGAATTGTGTGATTGATTGCTAAATGCTAATTGATGTTTAATATTGGATTGAATGTCATGTTGTGTAATGTTGTGCAAAGTTGTAAAGATGTGATTGTGTAGTTTAAGAGATAGAGAGATCGTCTTAAATGCACGAGTCTTGTTTTGTTGCACACATCACAAGCATGAATCTTTGAAAGTGGCAATGTTGGGTAATCTCGCGAAGGTTATTTACCTGTCCCAAATCTAACGCCGAATGAGATTTGAAAGCTTAACGCAGAATGAGGCTTTTGAGGTGGTTATCTAGTCTATAGAGGAAAGAGAATCGACATGACTGAAAATGATAACGGATGGGATCCACATGCATATTGCATAGAGTCACACTTGAGTCGCACGTGTCGGTGTGAATTATTTTTTGTGTGATTTTTCAATATGATTGACTTGTGTTATACCCCAAAATTTGCCCACCATATTTTATACTCAAGCTCACTTGAAAACCAAAAGCTCAAGGACTTTGCTGAATGCACACTCTTCTAAGCAGGGACTTCTTGAATTAGGGTTTTTGCATTCTCTGGAGAAAATTAATGAATCAAGGCCTCCAAGGGGTTTCATGTGACTTATGATGTTTCAAAATATCCCTGTGACAAAATGCAAGCTTCAATTCCCAAGATCACTCAGTCAATTGCTTAGATAGTCAACTAGTTTGACCTAAAAGTCAATTATGGTCAAAGTACAGTCAAAATTCCTGATTTTTGGTCAACATTATCATTTTGAAGTATCATTCATAATTTGATCAAGTATTAATCATAATTCATCAAGAAAAGTTCAGAAATCAACAAAACTCAAAATTGCAAAATTAGGGTTTTTGACCTAAAAGTCAACTGAACTTTGACCAGCCATAACTCTCTCCTGACCCATCAGAAAAATTCCAACCAAAGCTCATTTTGAAGGAAATTCAATTCTCTACAACTTTGATGTTGGGCCCAAGGTCAATAAATGCTTCCGCATAAGAGAGATAAGCCAAAACATTACAGGTCATTTTGAAAGTCAACAAAAAGCAGTTTTTTGTCAAAGCTCGTATCATCAAGATAACTTATCCAAATGCAAAAAATCTTCCAAAGTGGCTTGTAGAGGACATCCTGGGCTTTCCAAAAAGTACAAGAACACCTTAATAGAATCAAAATTGAGGGAGATATGCCTTGATGAAGTTGACCTTTTTTGGAAAAATGCATGAAACAAGTGATGACCAAAATTTGATTCTTTTTCAAAAAGGCCAATTCTTTTGTGATTCAATCTTGATTCTCATATGTTTAAAGGCATTCACAATCTCTCCATGGTTCATGACATTTTTTATTTCATTTTTTATTGAATTTTATTTATTTAAAATTCAATTAAAGTGAGATAATTCAAGGTATTATCCAAGATGCTCATGTGATGCAAGCAATGACCTATTCAAAGCATCAAAGATAAAATTGCAAGATTGGAGAGAATAACACTTGAGTGCTTAAACCATGGTTAAGTTTTTAACCTAGCATAATGGGAATATTCCATATTTTTTCCACAAAATCAATCATGACAATTTCCACTTGCTAAGGCTTCAAGATCAAATCATTTGCCTATAAATAGAGTTTCATTTTATTCATTCAAAAAAACAACAACAACAACAAAGCCCTAGCTCAAGAACTTGTTCCATAAACTCATAAAACTCAAGAAACTTTCCAAATTCGTGTTTCAATCTCCAGGGCCATTCAAAGCAAAACAAGTGCTCTAATCATCTCCTGGGACCTAATAGGGTAGGTAAGCATGCATGGCTATGGTTGAAAACCCCTGGATCACGTGTTCCATATTCACCATTTTCATTCATTTTCTTTGATTTTCATATCTCATGATTTAACATGTTTTAATGTAAACTAATGTTTCTAACAAGTTCCCAAGATGGTTTGGGAGAGGTTTTTCATGTATTCAATGTGTCATTTAACAATTTAACCGGACCAATTCCGTTGAGGTTTTCGCATTTAGATATAAGCGCTTTTTCGGTAAATGAGCTTTGTGGGATTCCCTTTCAAATATATTGTCCTGGAAACAATGACAGAAATAAGAAAAATGGGTTATCCCAAATCTCCAGCGGCCTCGGAGCCATCCATGGAGACTACGACGAAAACCGACTCGGTTACTCCAAAGGCGAATACTTTTTCGATAACTTGAACGAATTGCTAAGGTTTTTCAGACGTGACGATCCACGAACACGTGATGTGATCAAGCAAGTGTGCAAATGGAATATAGTTTCTAAGGATTTGGTACCGATTATCAAGCATTACCACGAAGTTGGTAGTATGCTTCTGAATGCAGTGGAGGTTTTGGTGTTCCTTACAATGCCAATTGAGCCTGGTTCCACTGATGTATCTCAGCAGTTGGAGTATTTATGGGATTTGAAGTCTGTAGTGACTAACAGTGATGCTGCTACAATGATTGTTGGCAACAGAACCATATTCCTGAACAACCGTTTTCAGCATTGGAAAGAGCTTAATGATTCAATCGTGTATGGAGTTTTCATCGAGACGAAAAACATGTTAACTCGCGGTAGAATGGATTCATCAATGAGTCTGTGTCTTGTAGAATCAAAAGGAGATGATTTGTTAATACATCAACTGCTAAGACGAGAGGTTGGTACTACTGATAGTGCTTTGGGTGAAGATGGGGTCCTGGATATAGATACAACCATATCTCTGGAAACTACATGGCAGGCAATGGAAGGGCTTGTTTCATCGGGCTTGGCTTGCAGCATATTGATCAGCAACTATGATATCTCTTTGACTAGAGATTGTTTAGCATACTCTAAGATAAAGCCTGCTGTGAATCAAATCGAAACTAGTCTTTTCGTGTGGCAATCTAAAGTAGGTTTGGCTATGGTGAATAGTACTGTTGTTGGATTAATTTTGGCTTCATTGGTTATTTTTGAGACAAATATACTTGCAGTTTTTTTCATAACTTCTGGCTTCATTGAACTTCTTAGATCTTTCATTGAAGACAATAAGAAGACTAAGTGGTGTCCCGCTCCTTGTTGCAAGCATGCAGTTAGTTTTTACACTGGCAGTGAAAGTTATGATGTATGTTGCCTATGTTCATATAGCTTTTGCTAGAATTGGCAGACAATAGTAATTGGAGTATCCTTCTTGGCTTTCCTTCTTACAACAAAGTATATTGCTAAGAAGAAAAAGAATCTCTTTTGGGTGGATGCACTTTCAACTATGATATGCGTTATTGTTTACTTTTTATGTTTACATTACAAGGGCGGTACTTTTTCTGTTTACATTACAAGGGCAGTCAAAAAAGGAGTAGCAATTGTGAAACATACTAAAGATGGGGAACAAATGATAGAGTGGTATAATAGTATTTATATTATTATTAGTAGTATTATTCTTAGTATTATTATTAGTAGCATTATTATTAGTATTATTATTAGTATTATTCTAAGTATTATTATTAGTATTGGGCTCTAATTATATTTGGGCTTTTAGTTTTATTATCCATTATGGAACTTATATAATGTAGTGTCTTTGACACATTTGAGAAAACAATCAAAAGAAATGAAGTTTATCTTTTTAGTTAATTTTTATTGTCTTTTATTTTACAGCTTTTCCTTAGTTTGTTAGGGTTCCTAAATTGCATCCTAACATTGGTGCTTTCATTCTTGAACTTCAATCCTTCCATGGCATATTCATATTCTCATACTTTCATTCCTCAATCACCATTTTATCATTCCTCCATTTCTCCTTATTATTCCACACTTACAGCCACACCACCTATATCATGTAACTCATATCTACCACCCATAAACTCATACTCTCCATGTTACTATTCATTCCCAAATCCTCCATTTTCAACTTTCACTCCACACCAACAACAACACAAAGATTCTTCTCCACCTCAACATCAAAATTTCTTCTCACAACCAGAAACAGTTCAACAATTAGAAACTCTCAAACAATATTTGGTTGAAACTCATGAGCTATCAAACAAATATAGAGAAGAGTTGAAAGAACAAATCCAAAATCTTTCAGATTCATTCAAAAACACACAAGAAAAACTCAAAGAAAAATATATGTTCAAGAGGTATGCAGAAAAACAGACAGAAGAACAAAGAAAAAAGAAAGTTCTGGTTCACATGGAATTTTTCCGGCGAACTTTCCGGCGACAACTCCGGTGAAATTTCCGACGACAATTCCGACATCACTTCCGGCGATAACTCCGACGTCTTCTTCGACAAGCGTTTTGAAGACATCTCCATCAACAACTCTGGCGTCACTTTTGGTGATTTTTCTGGCGACATCTCAGGTCTTATTTTCGACTTCATTTTCGAATACGTCTCTGAAATCCTTTATGTTGCCATCTCTGCTGAAACTTTCCGCGAGAACTCAAACAACATCTCCGACAAATTTTCCGGCATCACTACCAATACCATCTCTACCGCAGAAACCACTTGATTCACCAATGGAAACATCAGATCCACTATTGTTCATTAATCCACAGCTCCGTCCACCACTGAAACCACCACCAGAACCACCTCCATTTTCGGTTATCTCTTTCATTTTAATTTTAATTCTTATTAAATATTGTTTGAAGAAAAATAATGAAAAAGGAGAGAGGGAGAGTAAGAAGAAAAAGGAAATAGAGGGATGATATGGAAAAAAAAACGAAGAAAGAGAGAGAGGCAAGAAAGAATTGAAGAAGAAATTTTTTTTCTGACCTCTCTCAGTTATCCTTTCTACACGATACCATATTACCACACATTACTAGACTGTTAGAGTAGGTTACTTGGTGCCTACAAGATGTCAGCTAAAGCCACCTACTTACATGCTTCTCACACCCATTTTTTGTCCTTTTTTTACCTTTCTGTCACCACACAGAAAAAAACCATTACACCATTCTATCATGTGGACCCCATCCCACACACCTACAACCATTATGTCACGCCAACCTATTTCATACCACTTGCAAAATCATCACAAAAAAAAAAAATACACACTCAAATCTTTACATTATTAAAGGATTAATTTTAGAACCTTGAGGACAAGGTTCAAGTGAATCCGGTGGCAATGATAGAGTGGTATAATAGTATTTATATTATTATTATTATTAGTATTATTATTAGTATTATTATTAGTAGCATTATTATTAGTATTATTATTAGTATTATTTTAAGTATTATTATTAGTATTGAGCTCTAATTATATTTGGGCTTTTAGTTTTATTATCCATTATGGAACTTATATAATGTAGTGTCTCTGACACATTTGAGAAAACAATCAAAAGAAATGAAGTTTATCTTTTTAATTAATTTTTATTGTCTTTTATTTTACAGCTTTTTCTTAGTTTGTTAGGGTTCCTAAATTGCATCCTAACATTTAAACCCTTACATGTAAACTTCCACGTAAGAATTTTCATATACCATTAATAGGTTTTCAATTATGTGAACTTTCGTATGCCATGTTCCATGCGTTTTTAGCCAAAACCAACACCAACATCGTGTTCAGGAGATCATTTTAAGTCAATCTGGGTGGCCCTTGTTTTGGTTCATGGCTGTTTTTGCAGGTTTTCAAAAGCATGGAAATCTGAAGAAAAATCTGCTGGTAAATTTGCAGGTAAATCCGCAGCTAAATCCGCAGGTAATGTAAAGAAGAAGATGAATAGTGCTGGTTGAAAATTTGACCGCTTGCGTGGCAAAAGGCCAGCGTGTGGTTGGCCAGTCAACACCGACGTGGGCCTTGTGTTGACTCGGTGAAGACCTTTGATCCATTGCTTTGTTCTCCACCATCACATCATGTGCCTCACGCTTACAGCCATCAGATCAATTTGTAACCACATCCAACGCCCTTGAGACTGCATCCTCACCATATACCCCCAGGGTCTACCACACAGGATCCTTTTATTTAATTTTCTTTAATATCTTTTATTTAATTTATTTTCTTTGCATAATTAATTAAAAATACTAAAAAAACCCAAAAAAATATTTTAATTTCAGTTTTAAGTTGATAAAATGTTTATTTAATTTTTAACATAAAAATATTTTATTTTTATTCACAATTAATTTATTTTGCTTAATTAATTAGTATTTATTTATATATTTGCTTTTTAATTATTTTCAACCAATCAACAACTCCAAAAAATATTTTCCTTTTAGATTTAGGTTTATATTTTTTATAATCTAATTTTTAACATAAAAAAGAATATTTTTCTTATTAGGTTTAATTATTTGTATAATTATTTGTTTAATTAGCTTTTAATTAACTTAAAAACAATTTCAAAAATCACACAAAAATTAGTTTAGTTTAAAATTAATTGACAACTATTTTAGACTGGTTTATTTAGGTTTAGATTCTATTTCTATCATTTAGACTTTTAATTAGGTTAATTAGGATGTTAATTTAATTAAAATTATCAAAAACACAAAAAAATGAATTAGGTTAAAATCAATTTAGACTTAGGATTTTTATCTTATTTTTTCTAAACTTATTTTTCCTTTATCATCTAACTTTCAATTTCAATTTTAATTGAAATTTACTGCTTTATTCTAAATTCCATAAATAAATTGTAATAGCGTAGGATTTAATTTCCTGTACATATTTAATTGTTAGTAATTAAGTGATAAGATAATAATTGAATCGCATTCACTAACTTAGGATATAAATATCTGAATACAACACACTTCGCACACTTGCACCTCTAGGGTTTCCCCTCTTGTAACTTTTTTTTTAATCATACCATCATTTAAGAAAAGTATTAAACGCATAGGAAAGATCTTATAAATTGAGAGTATGTAACTCCTAATTGCTTGCTCAAACACCTTTCATTTTCAAACAACGTGTTTTCAAAACTTCTCATCTATTTTCAAAAACTTTCTTCTGGTATTTGAAGGGAATTATTCCCGGTGAAACTCTTCAGAGACCTATGTGACCTAGTGTCCATCTTCACTTCTTCTATTTTCAAATCAAATTTCAAAACTATTTTCCATCAAACAATCAATAAGCATTCAAACAAAAGTGAGCTAAGAAATTAAGAGCCCATGGATAACCATGGATACAAAGGGTGCTTAAAACCATCCCTTTGTATAACCACCCCCCGAACCCAAAATCTGTCAAAAGGTCTTTCCTTTTCTTTTATGCCTTTCCCAAGTATTGGATAAAATAAAAGTCGGTGGCGACTCTTGCTATCCGCAACATCTTCTAAAAGGTCAGTTCTCCCACCGAGTTACAACTTGGATTGATTATGTGATGAGTGATGCATAATGTGGATTTTATGTGATAGTTGTATACTTGATGGCATTTCCTTAGTGGAATATAATTGTTGAATTAGTAATTAGATGTAATTACTTGAATGATGGAACTTGGTGATTTAATGATGAAACATGTTAACTTTGATGTATGGTTATAAAAGCATGTTTTTATGAAGAGTGATGAATTGTGAAATGTAAGCTTGTTTACGTTGCATTTCCTATTATTATGTTTTCTATAAGAAGTTGAATTCTCACCCTTCTGTTTGAATGTTATCCTTCGTTGATAACGTGCAGGTTCCGACGAGTAGTAGCTTGTCCAAGGAATTAGCCGAGGAGCTCCTGAGTTTGTTATTGGATTAGGTAGCAAGTCACATGCTCTGATCATGTAGCACTTGGGGGGATTTTATTTAGATTTATGCTTATGTTTGGATATTGCTATTTCCTATGTTTTGTTGGATATTCTGATGTATTTGTTTGAGATCTTGGATATGTTGTTTAAGGCTATGTGGCCAAGATTGTGGATTTCAAACTAGTATGTGGATTTAAATGTTAATTTGAATTTGGTAGATGAATATAGTATGGGATATATTCATTGAAACTTTTAATAGCAATTCAATTGTTTTCTGCAAGCGTTTATGCATAATGAATGAAAGCATGGGATTTACATTTGTGTTACAATATGATCTTTGTGTATTATGGATGTTGTATCTATGTTATTTCAGGTTTTTCATTTTTGTGAAAATCAACATGTGGCGCCCTTTTTCCTTTATGCATGCTTACTCTGTTTGATCGTATGATATATTTGGCGTTAGAAAAGGGGTGTTACATTAGTGGTATCAGAGCCTGGTTGACCAGTTGGTCAGAGTCGTTAATTTATTTATTCCCGATGTATTAGATTTGTGTATCTGACACGATCGATACTGTTTTGTCTGTTTTGGTTGTTGGTTGTCGTAGGACGATGGTTGCTGGAAGGAATGATGATGCCATTGCTGATGCATTGAGGATGTTGGCTGGATCTCTTGGTCAAATTCCTCAAGCGAATGCTGTAAATCGGAATGGTGATGATGATGAGTATCGTGCTTTAGGGAAGTTCCAGAGGAACAATCCTCCTACCTTTGAGGGAGAGCATGAACCGGATAAAGCTCAAGCTTGGTTGAATGCGATTGAGAAGATCTTTCGAGTCATGAATTGCACCGATGCTCAGAGAGTGCAGTTTGGTACTCACATGCTGGAAAAGGAAGCTGAGGATTGGTAGGGCAATATGGCTCAAAGGTTTGATGAGGAAGGTGTTCAGGTTACTTGGGGTCTTTTTCGCGATACATTTTTGGAAAACTATTTTCCGGAAGATTGCCGTGGAAAGAAAGAAGTGGAATTCCTTGAGTTGAAGCAAGGAAATGGTACTGTTGTTGTATATGCTGCTAGATTTCAAGAGCTTATCAATTATTGTCCTCAGTACAATACTATGAATGCGGAGAGGTCAAAGTGTTTGAAGTTTGTCAATGGTTTGAGACCTGATATCAAGAAGGCGATTGGTTACCAACAGATTACTCGTTTTACGGAGTTGGTTAACAAGGGTCGTATTTATGATGAGGATAGTAGGGAGAGTGCTTCTCACTACAAGGCTATGAATGAGAAGAAAGGTCAATTCCGTGGGAAACCATATGATGGTAAAGGGAAGCAGAAAGCTGGTAATAGCAAGAAACCAAGTGGCGGAGGATCTCACACTCCTGTTAAGTGCTATAGGTGTGGTGTTGAGGGACATCGTATTTCTGAATGTCGTCACTCTAGTGCGACGTGTTTCAAGTGTGGCAAGGTGGGTCACAAGTCTCACGAGTGTAGAGGTGGTTCAAAAGTGACTTGCTACAATTATGGAGAGCAAGGTCACATTAGTAACAAGTGTGACAAACCGAAGAAGAAGCAAGCAAAGGGGAAGATGTTTGCATTGTCTGGTGCGGAGACCACTATCGATGATAGGCTAATCCAAGGTACGTGCTTTATTAATGGTACACCTTTGATTTTTATTATTGATACCAGTGCGACACATTCTTTCATTTCTTTGGATTGTGCTAAGAGATTGAATCTTGTGTTATCTGATATGCGTAGAAGTATGGTTATTGATACACCTGCTATGGGTTATGTTTCTACTTCTTTTGTGTGTTTGAATTGTCCTTTGAGTATTTATGGTAGAGATTTTGGGATTGATTTGGTTTGTCTTCCGTTAGAGCAACTTGATGTGATTCTGGGTATGAATTGGTTGGAATTTAATCGTGTGTATATCAACTGTTTTGATAAGACAGTTATTTTTCCTGAGATTGGTGTACGTTAAGGAAGATTTGTTTCTATCTGCTAAGCAAGTTGATGAATCTGTGCAAGATGGAGCTGAATTGTTTATGTTATTGGCAACCTTAGATGTGCATGAGAAGAGAACCATTGAGGAATTGCCAATAGTTTGTGATTTTGCGGAGGTATTTCCTGAGGATGTAAGCGATTTACCGTCGGAACATGAAGTTGAGTTTTCGATTGATTTAGTTCCTGGAACTAGTCCTGTATGGATGGCTCCATATAGGATGTCTGCTTCTGAGTTGAGGGAGTTGAAGAGTCAACTTGAGGATTTGTTGGAGAAGAAATTTATTCGTCCTAGTGTATCGTTGTGGGGTGCACCTGTTTTGTTGGTTAAGAAGAAGGAAGGTTCTATGAGGCTTTGTGTCGATTATAGGCAATTAAACAAAGTGACGATTAAGAACAAGTATCTGCTTCCGAGGATTAATGATATGATGGATCAGTTGGTTGGATCTTGTGTGTTTAGCAAGATTGATTTGAGGTCTAGGTATCATCTTATTCGTGTGAAAGCGGAGGATATTCCGAAAACTGCTTTTAGAACGAGGTAGGATCATTATGAGTATTCTATTATGCCGTTTGGTGTGACTAATGCACCTGGTGTAATCATGGAGTATATGAATAGGATTTTTCATGATTATCTTGATAAGTTTGTGGTTGTGTTCATTGATGATATTTTGATCTATTCCAAGAGTGAAGATGATCATGCTGAGCATTTGAGAATTGTGTTATCGGTGTTGAAAGAGAAGAGGTTGTTTGCTAAGCTTTCTAAGTGCGAATTTTGGTTAAAGGAAGTGAGTTTTCTTGGCCATGTGATCTCTAGTGGAGGTATTTCTGTTGACCCGTAGAAAATTGAAGCTATATCTCAATGGGAAGCTCCTAAGTCTGTTTCTGATATTAGAAGTTTTCTTGGTTTGGCTGGTTATTATAGGAAGTTCATTGAGGGATTTTCTAAGTTATCTTTGCCGCTGACGTTGTTGACTAGGAAGGGTCAAGCTTTCATTTGGACTTCGCAATGTGAAGCGAATTTTCAAGAGCTTAAGAGAAGATTGACTTCTGCTCCTATTTTGATTTTGCCGAATCCGTTTGAACCGTTTGTTGTGTATTGTGATGCTTCGTTGTTGGGTTTGGGAGGCGTTTTGATGCAAAAAGGGCAAGTGGTAGCTTATGCTTCAAGGCAACTCAAAGTTCATGAGAGGAATTATCCGACGCATGATTTAGAGTTGGCCGCCGTCGTGTTTGTTTTGAAACTTTGGAGGAATTATTTATTTGGATCAAGATTTGATGTGTATAGTGATCACAAGAGTTTGAAGTATTTGTTTGATCAAACAGAGTTGAATATGAGGCAACGAAGATGGTTGGAATTCTGGAAAGATTATGATTTTAATTTGAACTACCATCCTAGAAAAGCGAATGTTATAGCCATTGCATTGAGTAGGAAATCATTGCATATGTCTATTTTGATGATTCAAGAATTGGAATTGTTGGAACAATTTAGAGATTTGAGTTTGGTTTGTGAAGCGACGTCTTCGTGTGTTAAGCTTGGTATGTTGAAGCTTACTAGTGGTATTTTGGATGAGATTAGGGAAGGACAAAAATCAGATTTAAAATTGGTGGACATTATGACATTGATAAATCAAGGTAGAGGTGGTGATTTTCGGATTGATGAGAATCATGTTATGAGATGTTGTGATCGAGTTTGTATTCCGAATGTTGTGGATTTAAGGAAGAGAATTTGAGGAAGGACATAGAAGTGGTTTGAGTATTCATCCCGGTGCTACTAAAATGTATCAAGATTTGAGGAAATTATTTTGGTGGCATGGTATGAAGAAAGATATAGCGGAATTTGTTTATTCATGTTTGACTTGTCAAAAGTCAAAGATTCAACATCAAAAGCTGTCTAGTTTGATGCAACTGTTATCTATTCCCAAGTGGAAGTGGGATAGTATCTCTATGGATTTTGTTTCGGGTTTGCCGAGAACGTCGAGTAAATGTGAGGAAATTTGGGTCGTTGTGGATAGATTGACGGAATATTCTCATTTTATTCCGATGAGGATGGACTATTCGATGGAAAGACTTGCTAAGTTATACATTGAGAGGATTGTGTGTTTGCATGGTATTCCGTCAAGTATTGTTTCGGATAGAGATCCAAGGTTCACTTCTAGATTTTAGGAAGGTTTGCAAAGTGCTTTGGGTACAAAGTTGCGTTTGAGTTCGGCGTATCATCCACAAACTGATGGTCAATCGAAGAGGACTATTCAGTCACTTGAAGATCTTTTGAGGTCTTGTGTTTTGGAACAAGGAGGAAATTGGGATAGTTTCTTACCTTTGATTGAGTTTACGTATAACAACAGTTTTCATTCTAGTATTGGAATGGCACCTTTTGAAGCTCTTTATGGTAGAAGGTGTAGAACTCCTTTGTGTTGGTATGAATCAGGAGAGAGTGTTGTGGTTGGGCCCGAGTTAATTCAAGAGACTACGAATAAGATTAAGATGATTCAAGAGAAGATGAAGGCTTCTCAAAGTCGTCAGAAGAGTTATCATGATAGAGGAGGAAGGCTCTTGAGTTTGAGAAGGATGATCATGTGTTTCTTCGAGTTACGCCAATAACGGGTGTTGGTAGAGCATTGAAGTCGCGTAAGTTGACACCGCGTTTCATTGGTCCTTATCAGATTTCGGAGAGAGTAGGTGAAGTGGCATATTGGATTGCATTGCCACCGTCTCTTTCTAATCTTCACGATGTGTTCCATGTGTCTCAATTGAGGAGGTACATTGCGGATCCATCGCATGTTGTTCAATTGGATGATGTTCAAGTGAGAGATAATTTGACGGTTGACACATCACCTATGCGAATTGAAGATCGAGAGGTGAAGAAGCTTCATGGTAAGGAGATTGCTTTGGTGAAAGTGATATGGGGTGGAGTGGCCGATGGCAATATCACTTGGGAACTCGAGGATAAGATGAGGGAATCGTATCCGGAGTTGTTTGTTTGAGGTAATTTTCGAGGCCAAAAATCTTTTAAGTGGGGGAGAGTTGTAACACCCTATTTTTATGAGATTTTATTTAATTAGGATTATTTGATAATTGGTATTGTTTGTGTGTTTATTTAATTATTGTTTGAGTGATAATTATTTGATTGTGTGGTAATATGTTATTTAGCTAACTAATAAATGGTAGAATTTTATTAGAAATTAGTTAAATGGGCTTAGTTGAGTGAGAAAGATTATTGGGTGGGTTATGCCCAATGAAATAATGAGAATTAGGAGATAATTTTTGTGTCATAACCTAATTAGAAAGAAAAGAGGAAAAAGATAGAAAGAAGAGAAGAGGAACATAGAAGAGAAGGAGAAGGGATTTGTAGATTCTTGAAGAGGGTGGATTAAGAGTTAGAGGTAAAGGTTTTAATCCAAGTTCTTATAGTTTATATGATTGGGTAATGTATGTGTTTGTGTGATTCTCTTCAATCTTTGAAATCCCAAGAAAAATGTATGAACTCTAATATTTATGTGAGATCAATTGGATTTTTGTGATTTGTTCATGTTCAATGTGTTGTATGGATGACCCATGGTTAGGAACATGTTTAGGAACCTTATATGTGTGCTAAATTTGCTTTCAATTGATGTATGTATTGTATATGGGTTAATGGTGTTGTATGAGGGGATTAAGGAAGAAAAATGGTGAAATCTGAGTTTTCACGCAGCCTGGGTCGACCTATGCAGAAGCTGAGTCGAGCTAAACAATCCAGAAAGCCCAAAATCTATTTTCTTTCAGTTTATGTCGACCTAAAGGAGTTTGCGTCGACCTGAGAGATGTTTGCGTCGACATGAGAGATGTTTGCGTCGACCTAGGGGTTCAATTTTGAGCAGCTTTTGTAAAGACCATAACTTTTGATCCGTAACTCCGTTTTATGCGCCATTCGAAGCGTTAAGAAGCTAATGAGATTTTCTATATGATAGAGTAGGATTGATTGGAATTTGTTTAATTTAATTATGATATTAATTGAGAATAACATGTAGCTATGTGTGTATATTATGGATGAATCTTGTATGATCAATGTTCATGGATGCCATATGAGATGTTAATGTCATGAATTGTGTGATTGATTGCTAAATGATAATTGATGTTTAAGATTGGATTAAATGTCATGTTGTGTAATGTTTTTCAAATTTGTAAAGATGTGATTGTGTAGTTTAAGAGATAGAGAGTTCGTCTTAAATGCACGAGTCTTGTTTTGTTGCACACGCACACAAACATAAGTCTTTGGAAGTGGCAATATTGGGTAATCTCGCGAAGGTTATTTAATTGTCCCAAATCTAACGCCAAATGAGATTTGAAAGCTTAACGTGGAATGGGGCTTTTGAGGTGGTTATCTAGTCTATAGAGGAAAGGGGTGCTTACTCTGTTTGATCGTATGATATATTTGGGGTTAGAAAAGGGGTGTTACACTGGACACTTCTTAAAATCACACTTGATTAAGACTAACTGAACTCTAAATATCCTTAGATGAAAGAGATAAAAATATTTGCTGACACTTGTCTTCATAGACATTTGTCTTAAGGAAAATTCTAAGACCTCTAAACCCTAAACTCTTGTTATAAAGTCTAATTAACAGTTCAGAATTAGGCACACATTGTTCAAAACTCTAGTCCTCACATTTTCAATCTTTAGAAAATTGAGTGTCAGAATGTTTGCAAATACATCTCTACTTTCGGAAGTTGCAATTTAAAGACTATCATCAACAACACTAGACCTAGGTCTAGTCACAACAAATTGTCATTATGAATTGCCTCTTTTGGAAGATTAGAAGAGTGGCAAATAATGCTTCTAGGCTGGCTCTTAAAAAATTGATCCTCTATAACTCTCCGGATGTTGTTTTCATACATGAACCTTGGATGAACTTGGACAACTTTCCTCAAACACGGCTTGCCAGGTTTGATCTAAAGATTTTTGCTATTAATAATAGAAATACCCTTCTCCCTAACCTTTGGTGTTTCTACAAATCAAACTATAACCCTGACATTATTTTGATTGATGATCTGCATGTTGCTTTTTCTATTAAATTGCATAATTCTATCTATGGTTTCTCTGTGATTTATGCTTCCACAAGTTACATTCACAGAAGGAATCTTTGAAACTCTTTAAGTAATGTTCCTGCTAACTCTCCTTGGATTTTCATTAGTGATTTCAATGTTATAGTTAGTGCTTCTGAATACAAAGGTAATCATATTCCTGCCAAAACACCTATGAAGGATTTTCTTAATTGGACTGATGTGAATCATTTAATTCACATTCCTACTTTAGGTAATGCCTACACTTGGTGTAATGGCAGAAAAGGTAGACACAAAATTGAAATTTTTGGCTAGAGTCCTTTGTAAAATTTCCTTGATTGATAATTGTCATTCTGTGGTGTGCAATACCCTCCCAAAGACTAACTCTGACCATTACTCGATTATGTTAACCATTAAATTTGATAATGTTGTTTTTAGAAGTTAGTTTAAATTTCATAAAATGTGGACTTTGAACTCTGATTGTGATAGGTTAGTGAAGGAAGCTTGGAGTGTGAAGCTTCATGGCTATCCCATGTTTATTCTTGACCAGAAGCTTAAGATTCTCAAAATTAGGCTTAAAGTTTGGAATAAAACTACTTTTGGAAATATGCATGAAAAAACTATTTTGGCTGAGAACAAATTGAAATATGTCCAAAAGGATATTAATAATTATGGCTACAATGATACTTTAAAGGAAAATGATATTAAGGCTCAACATGACTTGGATATAGCTCTAAACATGGAAGATAAGCTTTGGAAAGAAAAATCTATACTTAATTGGCACTTGAAGGGTGATAGAAACACTAGGTTTTTTTCACACTTATACCAAAATCAAGAGGAACACTAATTTGATCTCCTATTTGCTTATTGAGGGTAAGTTAGAGTCTGATTAGCAAAAGCTTGAAATACATATTGAAACTCATTTTTCTAAGTTGTTCAATTCTAATTTTGTGAGACATGATATTGGTTTAATCTAGAAAGTGATTCCCAATCTTGTTAATAAACAAACTAATGACATGCTTACTAAAACTCCTAATGCTGGTGAGATTCATAGTGTTGTGCTTAATCTGAATATTGATTCTGCTCCTGGTCCAGATGGTTTTGGGGCTATCTTTTTTATTTATTAATGAGATATTGTAAAAGTAGATGTGATAAATGATATTACTAAATTTTTCTTGAAGGGATGGATCCTTCATAATTACAATGCTAGCACAATTGTTTTGATTCCTAAAACTAAATATGTTAATAACATAGATCAATTTAGACCAATTGCCATGGCTAATTTCAAATATAAAATCATTTCCAAAATTTTGGCATACATGTTAGCCACTATTCTTCCCTTTCTTATCTCATGTGAACAAAAAGGCTTTATTGCTGGTAGAAACATCAAAGATGACATTTGTCTCACTTCTGAGGCCATTAACATCTTAGGTAATAAAATCTTCAGTGGTAATGTAGCCCTTAAGATAGACATTGCTAAAGCTTTTGATAAAATAAACTGGGATTTCATTTTAAAAACTATGGAGTGTTTTGGCTTCAATAATAAGTTTTGTAGATGGATTCACACTATCCTCAACTCTGCATCTCTTTCCAAAGGAGTGAATGGTAAATTGGTAGGGTATTTCAAATGTTCCAATGGGGTGAGGCAAGGTGATCCTCTCTCACCCCTACTTTTCTGTATTGTTGAGGATGTGCTCAGTAGAGGTATCACTAATCTGGTTTCCTCTAATATGCTAAACCTCACTCAAGCTAATATATTTTGTAAAGTTCCATCCCATACTTTATTTGTTGATGATATTATGATCTTTTGCAGGGGAGACTGTAAATCCCTTACTTCCTTTTCAAATCTCCTAAAGGAGTATGCTATAGATTTATGCCAAATTTGTAATGGATCTAAATCTATTATTTATGTTGGTGGTTTATCCTTTGCTAGACATTGCAGGCTAGCAGAGATCATAGGGTTTACTAAGGCCTTTCCTCCTTTTGTTTACTTAGGTGTCCCCATTTTTATTGGAAAACCTAAAGCTATTCACTTCCTTTCCCTTCCAGATAAAATCAGACTTAAATTAGCAACTTGGAAGGCTAATCTTTTATCTATGGCTGGAAGGGTTCTCCTTGTCAAGACTGTGATCCAGAGTATGATGGTGCACAACATCACCATTTATGACTGGCCTCGAGCATCATCAAAAGCATAGACACTTTGACTAAGAATTTCATTTAGAGTGGAAATGTAGAGAAAATGAAGATGGTGACTGTGGCTTGGAAAAAATGTTGTACCAAGACAACTGAGGGAGGCCTAGGAATCATATATTTGAAGCACTATAACAAAGTTACTAATCTTTAGCTCTGCTGGTATTTCCTCAACAAAAGTCAGTCTTGGTCTGATCTTTTGGCTGCAAGGGTTCTTAGAAATGGGAGAATTATAAAATACTTTAGGCAAAATACCCTTTTTGGTCCCTTAACTATACCCTAAAGTCCATTCTGGACCCTTATCTTTAAAAAGTGTCAAAGTGGTCCTTTAATTGTTCAAAAAGGTCCACGTTATATTCATTATACCAAAAAAAGAACATTATATTCATTCTGTTTTATTTATATATATATATATATATATATATATATATATATATATATATATATATATATATATATATATATATATATATATATATATATATATATATATATATATATATATATATATATATATATATATATATATATATATATATATATATTGTTTTTTTTTATTATTGAAAAGTATTTGCTAAATTAAAAGAATTTTTTATCGTTGTACCATCATTTTAAAAGTTATTATCCAATCTACCACACTTTTCAGCATAATTTCCAATATACCATTTTTTCAAACTTTTTTTTTATTATTATAAAATCTTGCCAATTGAATGGGCGAAGGTGTATAAAATATGATCCAGCCGCAAAAGCAATGGACAGATATATAGAAAATATAAGAGGTTTCGTCCGATGCATTGGCGGAAGCCTGTAAAATTTGTTTTTTTTTTTAAGGAAAATTACACTGTTCCGCCTATTCGTTGGACGGATGTTCTATAAAAAATAAAGGCTCCGTCCATTCAAATGGCGGAGGTACTATGAGGTATATTTTTTTGGTTTGAAATGATGATATATTAGGAAATAGAAATGAAATTGATGGTACACTGGTATTTATTTGGTAAAAAATTCGAATTAAAAAGTGCTGGAAACATAGGAATCTGAAAGTGGGAGGAAGGTGTTGTAGAATCTCAACGTGACATGGGAGAAGTTGCAGCCTACAGGTATGGTAGGAAGAATATAGTTGGCAACCAGAGATGTCATTTTCATTTTTCAAAGAATGGTAAAGTACAAATAAAGGGTTAGTTAGGTTAGGAATAGACTCCATATTATGGTGTGTGTGGACCAGCTGAGGGTTCAGGTTCCTAGGTTAATCCTCACAAAGCTAATAACGACAAGATCTACCCATGCAACTAAAAGTGTACAAAAATCATAAAAAAAGAGGGTCGTTTTGAGTGAACAAGAAAATATATTTAATGTTTTGTTATTTGTTGCGTGTGACAAGAGAATTGAATGTGCTTATGTGCACAAGAGTTTTGTTTTCTTTTGATGCTTTTATGGGTCCCCACAAGTTATAGCGTAACTCACTCAACCACTGGTGTGATGTGAAGAATCACAAGGAAATTGCAGTTTTTGTTTTGCACTTTTATGTTGGAGGGTTGCTAAACGTTCCTTGGGTGATCAATAAATACCAAAACCTTTGCTTTCAAGACCAAATGAAAATGAAGTAATAGCACTTAAATATTAGGCTTAAATGCACTTTTCGTCCCTCTATTTTCATGTTTTTTAAGTTTTAGTCCACCCATTTTAGTCCACCCTTTTTAAGTTTTAGTCCACCCCTTCCAAATTTGTACCAATTTTACATACGTGGCACCCTTATTAATGGGTGACACAGGTACAGTAACATCACGTCAGTAGGCCCTATTGAACTGGACTATTACTGTAACAATGACACGTCATTAATAAGGGCGGCACATATGCAAAATTGGAGGGGACTATGAAAATCCCAAGTAAACTAAAATAGAGGGACCAAAAATCCGGGTTTTAAAATTGGGGGACTAAAACTTTAAAAACATGAAAATAGGGGGACCAAAAGTGCATTTAAGCCTAAATATTAAAATAAAAACATGTTTTTGCTTTATTTAGTTTTTTTATTAACGGGAGAACTAGTTTACATCACAAAATTGGATAATAATTCGGGAAAAAAAAATTACCAACCAATTAAAATTATGAGAAAAATAACAACGGATTCTTTCTAAATTCGTAAAAGTTATAATTAGAATTAGTAGTAATTTCTCCTACTAATGATCACTTCCAAACTAAAATTTTTATACTCCAAATCGTATTATCGACAATCCAAAAATAATTCCTGTTTCGTAATACCAAATAGACTACGAAGATGCAAGGCAAACAACTCTGAATTCACCCTCTCTAACTTCCTCTCTCCACAAGGATTTGTATATCTATTTGAAATTTTTTTATAAAGTCTTTAGAACTCTTGCAATGCAAGAGCAATCTTTTTGAGACTCTTTCCCCACTCATGGATTGGCAAAGCAAGATATTGGTATTTGGACCAAACAACCCAAACTAGACACACTGTAACTTACTTGAAGAGATGTTCATGAACCGTTTCTTCTCTCAAAATAAGTTCATGGAGGGAAAAACCACCTAATGTGAAGCCCGAGAAAAATATAAGTCAATGTTAAGAAGATCTCCTAATCATGGTTTTGAAAATTTGACTCAGTTCTAAATTTTCAAAAATGGACTTCTACAAGAAACCAAGTAGTGGTTTGATGTCCAAGAACACATATGATGCTATTGCATAATTTAGAGAATGAAACTAAATGATCATCAAGGTCAATATGCTTGATGGATGTAGGTGTCCCCCTTGTTTGTGAAAAGGATCAACCCATAAGAAATATAAGATGCATCTTGATGGAGAACTATATGTGCAAGTATGCTTCTAGTGAGTATATGATCCCAAAATCTAAACCATCATATGCATTCCCTCATCTTCGGTAACATTTATATGGACTAGAAACATCCATGGATGGTAAGATGCATAAGATGCCTCATTTGGAGTTTACGTAGGGATTTTATTATTGTTATATAAAAATTTCATGACTCATCAAATACTAAAAAATTAAAAATTAAAAATATTTGCAATATAAAAAAAGGAATAGAAAATAAAATTTCATATATGTGTCATACGTTCTCCCTCCCATATATCTCTCTTCTTATATTCTTTACAAAAATACAATATAAATGTGTCATACTAGACTCTTAAATATTCTTGAATCTCTTTCACCTTAGATTGTTTCATGTTATGATATTACCACCCGTGGCTTTGATCATTACAAAAGAACAAAGATAAAACAATTATGAGCATCATCAAATTGAAATTTATCAAAAAAAAAAAAAAAGCTAAATAAGGTTCTGATGTTGAAAGGTAAAAATATTCATATGTAAATATCAATATCAAAAGGATTTGAAGTTGTGAAAGCTCGCCCGATCGTATGCTTTATTTTATTTATCTGATTTGGATCATTAATGTTTGAATAAGAATAGAACTTGAGGTACTAACGTAGTGAACACACACTAAAAATATTTTACAAAATCTCCTATATTTTATAGCTTTCAAAAAATCATCTTTGGCCTCTGACTAGTCGATTATAAAGTGTCCTAATCAATTATGAAAGAGAAAATTCGCTCTCTAATCGATTAGAACTTATATATAATCAATTAAGGAACGAACTCTCTGATTAATCGATTAGGAAACCTTTTGATTGATTAGGATGCAATCATAGCTAAGTTGTTTCCTTATTTTCTAGGTCTAATCGATTAGAGCCGCATGCTAATCGATTTGAGAGCAGTCAGAGTCCATGTATTATTTCCTTTTTGAGCCAAATTTTTTATCTTATATGATGGTTTCTTGTGCACTTTTCCAAAGTTCTAAAATATGATTTACTACTCTTATTTATATCTCACTCTTTTGATATAAACTATCTTTAGACATTTTTCCTTATCTTAATGTTGAGAGAGCGAAAGACTTAAAGTAGATCTATGTAATTCTATTATCAGGGTCGGTCCTTTGAATTTGGGTGCCTTGGGCGACTAAAAAGAGTGGTGCCCCTATAAACTTTTTTTAACAATAAATACATAAGGGTAAAAGAAATAATTTGATAAAAAGCACATTTTCATTTTACATTGTGCAAAAAGAATACAAGTATGAATCTTTAACTAAATTTTTATACTACATCAAAACATAAACCACTATAAAGAGACTTTTTTTTCTTCTTCCCAGCAGATGCAACGCTGATAGGAATAGTTAATATTATTCTATAAGCTATGCATGCATTAGGAAAACAATTAAAAGTCTTTAAAGAACTCAATATCATATAGCCTGATTTGATTCAACTGTTATAACTTCTATGATAACTTCCTATTCTTCAAATAAAATTTCACCATCAAGATCAAGATAATCGTCATGTTTTAAACAAGTTTCAAGATGTTTACAACATGTTTTCAAGTCCCTATCAGATAATGATCTAAGCCTTTCAATACTAAACAAGAATCCAAAAATATTTTCATATGTGCTATACCGCTTAAATCTTCTATCAAGTGAGTCAATTGTTTGATCTACAATATATAAGAAATAGTGATTTTGGAAAGACTCTTCAGCGGACTCAAGATTCAATTGTGTGAGTTGAGATGGATTTTCATCATAGTGTTGTTTTCTATGAATTTAACATTTTTAATAAACACACATTCAATCTCCATTTCATTCTCAATCTTTTCAGCATTAGCCTTAGCATTTACAAATCCAGATTCTCTACATTCTTTTATTAATTTTGACTTTGTAGTGCCCCTATATATTTGTTAGCTAGTATTTTTCAAAAAAATAAATTTTAGCAAATATTTTTATAATAGAAAATTCTCTTTTAATATATACAAGGATAAAAAAAACTGGTGCCCCTAAAATTTTGGGGCCCTGGGCTCCCGCCCCGCGAGCCCGTGCTCAGGGCCGCCCCTGTCTATTATTATGACCACATTGTGATATAATTGTAATTAAAGAGCTTAGTTATCTTGTAAAATTGTAAGTGATAGAAAGTTTGCAAGCTGAACCTATGTAAAATCTTGGCGTAAGAATATTGTGGGTTGAATTGGTGTAAAAGCTCAAAGTTGTTAGTGGAAATCTCAAGGAGAAACTCTTAGGGAGATGATTTGGCCGCTTGGTTTAAGGATGAACCAATATAAATCTCGGAGTTAAATCTCTATCTCTTATCTCTTTTTATTTGTTCATTTTATCTTCGACTCGTATTTCTCTGCTACATCTTATTTCTAATAAATTACCAACCTTTAAATTAACCTTTTGTTAAAAACTTTACAAAAACCAAATAAGTAAACCCCCTGTCAATGTCATATCCCAAAATTTTCCCTCTATATTTCAAGGCATTTTGGTTCAAACATCCCCTTCAAGCTCCAATGGTCAACAGTCGACTGGTTTGACCTAAAAGTCAACTGTGGTTAACATTCACTCAAAAGTCAAGATTTTTTGGTAAATATCAAGATTATGAAGTCACATTCATCAACTGATCAAGGGTTGATCATGATTCATCAACAAGAGCTCAAAAATCAACAAAGTCCAAGTTTCTAAATTAGGGTTTTTGAACTAAAAGTCAACTGAACTTGGATCAGCCATAACTTTCACATGCTTTATCAAAAATTTCCCAACCAAAACTCATTTGGAAGGAAATTAAATTCTCTATAACTTTGTCTCATTAAAGGCTTGGCCAAAAAATGCTTCATTTGGAAGATATGAGTTAAAACATTACAGGTCTTTTTAGAAGTCTACAAAAAGTCATCTTTTGTCAAGGCCAATATCATTAAGATAAAATATCCAAATGCGAAAAATGTTCCAAAGTGGGTTGTAGAAGACATCTTGGGATTTCCAAAGAGTACAAGAACACCTTCATATAATCAAAAGTGAGGGAGATATGAAGCACCCAAGTTGGTCAAATTTCAAGAAGTGCATGAAACCCTAATTGAATAATTTTGTGTTTTTGGACTAATGGGCCTAAGTTTTGGACTTCAAACATACATATGACCCAAATAAGGACCTAAAAAACCATTCTCATATTTTTGGCATTTTTATTTTTATTTATTTGAATTTTATTCATTTAAATGCAAAATAATTAGGTAAAATACCAAAAATAATGAATTAAATTGTGGGGCTTTGTTTTGGATCATATAAAAGCCCAAGAAACACATTGGGACCAAGGGATTTCGTTGGTACAAGGCTTGGATGTTTATTTTATTTATTTTTTATTTTATGCAATTTAAATCAAGGAAAAAATAAAATGAATATCAAAGTGGTGCATGATTTGATTTTTTCAATCAAATATCACCCTTGGGGCTCAAGTAAATCTCATATATTTGATTGGAAAGAGATTGAACCAAAATAGCAAGATTTCATACAATTTTTGTTGAAACACTTCTTACTTTTGAAGACAACATGTTATCATCCTAACTCCTCTAGCAAGTGTACCTTGCAGGTCCTCTTATTGTTAGATCTCATATGTTTTGTTTTAGCTTTAACATGATCTTATCAAAACATTGGCAAAAGCATTTGGTTCAAATGACAGCATATTCCATCCAATCAAAATAAACCAATGTGCATCTATTCAAAAGATAATGATCATCTACTCAAAGGACTATCTTCTGTATCCTCAAAATACACATCCAGCTAAGACAGATTACTCATGTACTCAAAGGACTATCTGCTGATATCCTCAAAGTACACATCCAGCTAAGAAAGATATTTCTTTGCCTTGCAAGTACAAACGGACATATTCCTACAAGCTTCTATATAACTAGCACCTCTTGCAAAGAAGAACAACAACTTGGACATTCAAGCTTAATCTCATTTTGAATCAAAGTCATAAAGCTTATCTTATTCATAAGAAAAGGAAGAAATCTTATCACTGCCAAATAGTGAATCATCTTCATATCATCCATTAAATACTTTTGTATATCCTCAAGAGATATAAAATCTTGGTTGTAACAGAGAAAAAGAAATATCTAAAGTGAAACTTTAGTGTGTGTAAAAGCCTTTTGAGGTTGTGTAAAGCATAACATTTTTATCCCTCTTTAAAGGATAAAAGTGTAAGATATAAGAAAATCTCAGTGTGTGTGACGACTGGACTAACCCTTTTGGTGAACCAGTATAAACCTTTATGTGTTCTTTATTACCAGTCCTATATTTCTTTATATCTTACTCACACACATGAACTAAATTTTTAAGAGGTCACTATTCAATCCCCCCTTTCTAGTGACATTTATTTCCAACAATTGGTATTAGAGCTCGGGCTCTGAAAAACTGCACTTAACTGTGTTAGAGTAAAACGATCACAACAACCCAAAGAATGGCTGAACAAACAAAATTCATTGCTGAAGGAGGATCATCCCACAGACCTCCACTCTTCAATGTAATTGACTACTACTACTGGAAAGGTAAAATGAGACTCTTTCTCTTATCTCAAGATATAAATATGTGGTCCATCATTGAAACAGGAAACTTCACTCCAATGACTGCTCCAACTGACGCTGCTCCCGCTGCTCCAAAACCTCAAGCGTCCTGGACCCCTGAAGAGAAAAACCAGGTACTCTTAAACTCAAAAGCTCAATTTATTTTATCATGTGCTCTTAGCAGAGAAGAATATGATAGAATTGAAGAATGTAACACTGCCAAAGAGATATGGGATAAACTCAAAATTCACCATGAAGGAACAAGTCATGTTAAAGAAGAAAGAATAGATATGGGAGTAAGAAAATTTGAAACATTTGAAATGAAAGAAGATGAATCCATAGATGAAATGTTTCCAGATTTACAATTATTATTAATGAATTAGGATCTCTGGGAAAAACTTATTCTGCTCATGAGAGAATAAGAAAATTACTCAGATGTCTCCCTAAAGTATGGAGACCAATGGTTACTGCTATAACTCAAGCTAAAGATCTGACAACTCTACCAGTTGAGGAACTTGTTGGTTCTCTTCGTGCTCATGAATGCATCATTCTAGAAGATAAGCCACAAAAGAAAGGAAAATCAATTGCTCTCAAGGCCGATCAAAACTCAAAAGAAACTCAAATGAAAAATGAGGAGTCAAATGAATCACCTTCTGAAGATGAGGATGATTTAGCACTCATATCTAAACGCATTCAGCAAATGGTATTTCGAAGAGGACAAAACAAACGACCATTTCGAAGAGATCCTCAAAAGGCTGAGATAGACAAAAGCAAAATCACATGTTATGGATGTAACAAAGTTGGACACTTCAAAACTTAATGTCCTCAACAAAAAAGGTTCGTCAAAGGTACACCATTCAAAAAGAAATCAATGATGGCTTCATGGGATGATTCTGAAAACTCAAACTCAGACACTGACGAAGAAGAAGCAAATCTATGCCTTATGACTACCTCTGAATCCGAAGTAAGTCCTCTTATCTCCTGTAACACTTTTCATGAAATGAATTTTATGTTTGACAATCTGCTAGAGGATTCAAACCTCTTAACTCAAAAATGTCTTTTTCAAAAAGAACAAATTTCAAACCTAATCAAAGAAAAGGAAGATTTAAAAAGAACAATTGATAAATAATCTATCACAATAACTAATCTATACAATGCTCACTCTTCACTCTCCTCTAAACAAAAAGTACTAATTGAAAAATCAAATCTTCCAAAAATAGAAACTTTAGAAAACAAGATAGAAAATCTAACTCAGGATATCACAAAATTTGTTAGGTCTACTGAAAAATTTCAAAACATAATGGGATCACAATCAGGTATTTTTGACAAAGCAGGAATATGTTTCAAATCCTCAAAAAACAAAAAAATATATGAAATGTTTTTTACACCTCATATAAAAAATTCAGACTCAGATAACACCACTTTAATACAAATAAAAAAATGTTGCTACTGTAAGAAAACAAATCATGAGGAGTCAAAATGATTCTTTAAAAGACCATTTAAACAAAACCTTGTTAAAAAACAAGACAATCTATTTCCTACATGGAAAGAGAAATCTCTCTCCAAGCCCATAAAATTTGTACCTGCCTCCAAACCCATACAAATTGTACTTTCTAAAAATAAATCTAACCCTAAAGGACCCACTCAAATCTGGGTACCTAAGAAAATGCTAACCTCTTCTACATGAATGTCTTCTCTCAATAAAGAAAAAGGTTTGGTACCTGGACAGCGGTTGCTCACGTCACATGACTGGAGATAAGGACTGCTTCATCTCTCTAGAAAATAAGGATGGAGGATCAGTCACATTTGGCAACAATGAAAAGGCCAAAATAAAAGGTATAGGAACCATTGGTAAGGATGGTTCCGCTGTAATTAAAGATGTTCAATTTGTAGATGGATTAAAACATAATTTGTTAAGTATAAGCCAACTATGTGACAATGGTTATGAAGTTATATTTAAACAAAATACTTGCATCGTGAAACATCCTCTCACAAACGAAACTCTTTTTTGTGGAACCAGACACAAGAACCTATATACTCTTTTCTTAGATGAAATTTCATCTGAAACTTGCTTTGTATCTCATGAAAATGAAAAATGGATTTGGCACAAACGTTGTGGCCACACCAACATGAGAACCATCTCAAATTTAATAAAACTTAAACTAGTAAGAGGCATTCCCAAAATAAAATTTAATAAATACGCAGTATGTGAAGCTTGCATCAAAGGAAAACATGCAAAAAGTAGCTTCAAATCAAAAAATATTGTGTCTTCAAATAAACCTTTGGAACTCATCCACGTGGACTTATTTGGTCCCGTCAAAACTTCAAGTCTTAGTGGAAAAAGGTATGGGTTCGTAATTGTAGATGATTACTCTAGATTCACTTGGGTTCTATTCCTAAAACACAAGGATGACTCTTTTGAGGCTTTCAAAAACTTTTACACAAAAGTCCAAAATAAAAAAAGTTCTAAAATCATATCAGTAAGAAGTGATCACGGAGGATAATTTGAAAACTCTCATTTTAAACAATTCTTTGAAGAAAATGGAATTTCTCACAATTTTTCTTATCCTAGGACACCTCAACAAAATGGTGTGGTAGAAAGAAAAAATAGAAGTCTTCAAGAAATGGCTAGAACTATGATTAATGAATCAAATGTAGAAAAATATTTTTGGGCTGAGGCAGTTAATACATCTTGTTACATTATAAACAGAGTTACCATTAGAAAAATTTTAAATAAAACTCCCTATGAGTTATGGAAAAATAGAACTCCTAATATTTCATATTTTCGTGTTTTTGGATGTTATTGTTTCATCTTAAATAACAAAGATAATCTAGGAAAGTTTGATTCTAAATCAGACAGAGGAATATTTATTGGATACTCTCAAACTTCAAAAGGATATAGAATTTACAATCTCAAAAATCAATGTGTGGAAGAAAGTATGCATGTTATATTCAATGAAACTAATGAACCCTCAACCATTGAAAGTCTTGATGATGAATTAGATGAACAGGAAGAAATCCTCAACAAAGAAATTCACTTAGACACTATTGAAGAATCACTTCCAGCATCTCCAAAAGGATGGAAAATTGTACCACATCATCCTCATGATGTAATTATTGGTGAAACCTCTGATCAAGTACGTACAAGACAATTCTTCAAAGACAAAAACAACAACCTAGCAATGATGTCTCAAATTGAACCCAAGCACATAAATGATGCAATACAAGATGATTTGTGGATTCAAGCCATGACTGAAGAGCTTTCACAATTTGAAAAGAATCAGGTATGGAATCTCGTTCCAAATCCTCTTGATAAAACTATTATTGGAACTAGATGGATTTTCAAAAATAAGCTAGATGAAGATGGAAACACTATAAGAAATAAAGCTAGACTAGTTGCTCAAGGATATAATCAACAAGAAGGAATTGATTATGACGAAACATATGCTCCAGGAGCTAGACTTGAGGCAATACGTATCCTTCTTGCATATGCAGCACACAAAGGTATAAAACTCTTTCAAATGGATGTGAAAAGTGCATTCTTAAATGGTTTTTTAAACGAAGAAGTTTTTGTTAAACAACCACCTGGATTTGAGGATTCAAAATTTCCAAATCATGTTTATAAATTAACAAAATCTCTCTATGGTCTAAAACAAGCCCTTAGAGCTTGGTACGAAAGACTTAGTCTATTTTTACTTAAAAATGACTTTTCTAGAGGAAAAATTGACACTACCTTGTTTAAAAAATCATATAAGGAAGATCTTTTAATTGTTCAAATTTATGTGGATGATATCATTTTTGGATCAACAAATGAAAAAATGTGTGATGACTTCTCAAACCTCATGAAAAGTGAATTTGAAATGAGCATGATGGGAGAATTAAGATGCTTTCTAGGACTTCAAATAAAACATTCAGAAAAGGGCATTTTTATCTTTCAAGAAAAATACATCAAAGATATTCTAAAAAAATATGGTATGACGAATGCAAAAATGATGTCTACACCTATGCATCCTTCTTCTAGTCTAGATAAAGATGAACAAGGAATAAATACATCTGAAAAGGAATATCATGGTATGATTGGATCTTTACTTTATTTAACTGCAAGTCGTCTTGACATTGTATTCTCAGTTGGACTTTGTGCTAGATTCCAAACAGATCCCAAGGAATCTCATCTTACTGCTGTAAAGCGTATTCTCAGATATCTTATAGGTACAACTAACATTGGTCTTTGGTACAAAAGAAGTTCAGAATTTGACTTAAAAACATACTGTGATGGTGACTATGCTGGAGACAAAATAGAAAGAAAAAGTACTAGTGGTGCATGTCAAATCCTAGGAGATGCTATTACAACTTGGTCGTGTAAAAAACAAAGTACTATTGCACTCTCCACAACTGAAGCAGAATATGTGTCAGCAGCTAACTGTTGCTCACAGATCATTTGGATAAAAAATCAATTGGAAGACTACTCTCTAAACTACTCCAAGGTACCAATTTATTGTGATAATACTAGTGCTATAAATTTATCAAAGAATCCAATCCAACATTCCAGGTCTAAGCACATAGAAATAAAACATCATTTCATCAGAGACCATGTTCAAAAAGAAGAAGTAGAATTAATATTTGTACAAACTCAAAATCAACTAGCTGATATCTTTACTAAACCATTGATAGAGGATAGATTCAATTTTTTAAAACAAATACTAAATATCATAGCTTGTCCCATCGAATCCTCAAAATGAAAAAGAATCTTCAAAATCCTTTTTCAAGCCTCATTTCACTAAAAAAGGACAAAAGAAAAGTGAATTTTTGTCTGGTTGTTAAAAGTGACACATGGGCATAAATGTCTTGTCCTTTGCATTAAATGGTTCACTATTTACATCATATTTATGTCTAATCATTTTAGAAAAAGGGAGAAAAAGAGATATCTTTGCATTTATTGAAAAAATCTTTTTTCCATTTTTGATCTTTTCCAAGCATGCTAGCGCCACCTACTTCACTCTTTCCAATTTTTTTCTGCACAGCTTTCTAAAAATCAAATAGTGTGCATGCATCATTACTTGTACTCTTCATCTTCCCCCACGCCTAACTTCTCTTCTTTATCATCCATCCAAATTCTTCATTTCTCTCATCACTTCAAACCATTCGTTTTCAAAAGCTATCACCTTCAACCTCTCTTTGTAACGTCAACTATGTCTTCTTCTGATATCAACCCTAAACAACCAAAAACCATGTCTTCCTCTGAAACCAACCCAGACATTCTCAATGAAAAACCTCTCGCCTTCATCCTGCCAGGAAATCCCAAACCACAAACAAAATCTGCTGAAGCATCTGGGACTCGCAAGTCTATACGTCTTCAAAAATCAAAACCTGTGAAATCAACCATCGAAGTATCCGATGACTCTAATGAAGAAACTTTCCCAGAAGATGTTGAAGTAGAATTAACTCAGGATGTCATCTTCTCCACCAAGCGTGCTCTCCACATCTTCAACTCCAAATGGAGAAACATGAGTCTAATCTATGGAAAACCCATGGACTTTGAAAGTTTCACTTCTCGTGGTTACAACATTGATGAGCTCATACTTGTAGCGGGGAAAATCTAAGACCGAAGCCATAAGATTGACTCGACTCGATATTTTGTTTGAAATCGCTACCACGCTTTATTGTTCCCAAAGGAAAAGGGAAAAGAACGTAAAACCCAAAGTTTGTTTTTAAAACAAAAAGAGAACTCAGGTTCGGGTGTTGATTATACAAGGGGAAGGTTTTAAGCACCCCTCATATCTGTGGTACTCCACAGGAGCCTTTTTGAAAATCTGTGTCGTGTGTGCTAAAAAAGGGTTTGTTTTATTTTTAAAATAAGCTCGGCAAAGCGTTAAGCTTTGTGCCTACATACCTCCTCGGTGCAATGGAGAAGTCAGAGCTAATGTAGTTCTGCTTAAAGGGAAAACATTTTTAAAAAAAAAACGAATAAACACTTTATCGTCGTCGGAGAGAAATACTCAGCCATTGATCTTGAGCATGAGAATAAAGGAGCTCTTTGCATCGCAAATGAAAGAAGGGCTCCAACTCGGATAAAATCAACGAGTATGCCACTAGCTCTCTCACGCGGAAAAGATCTCATTATATCAATCAATTTCAAAATCGTGGGGTATAACCACTCGTTTCGACGATTAACAGTGTCTAAACTTTTGAAGAAAAGCCACTAAGGGCAAAAGATATTTTAAAGAAAAGTTTTGAAAGAGGTTTTACAAACATAAGAAGGTTTTTGAAAAAAGGGAGAAGATTTTGAAAATTTAAGAATGGGAGGAGATGAAGAGGCTATCCTATTGCGTAAAATAAAAGCTAAGGAAAAGAACGGTCTAACCAAAATAAGAAGCCAACACTTGACATTGTGAGTCAAGGTAGATTTCCCATCCTTTGGACTTATCAATACCAAACCAACACATTACCACTTGGGGATCCAGATGAACTTATTATCTTAGCACCACTTTGCATTAAGCACATTAAAATTCTGACGAAAATCGGGCAGAGTAACGGCTGTTTTCGGGTAAAATCCTTATCTCAATGCCTTGGAATTAACCATTAAGGACTTTCAAGGAAATACCTGCACAGACGAACAGACAACAATCCAATGCCAGACAGACAGAATAACAACAGAGTAACAATATCATAAGGGTCCAGAGGTACTAAGTCCATAATCCAAATCTCCATAATGCTCGGGATAGTAACCAATAGTCCAAAAGAGAGCCTTAAAAGTTTTTTAGATTTTTGTTATTTATTAGTGTTTTAGCATAAAAGTAAAGTATGGTCCAAGTGGATAAAAGAAAAATAGCGGAAGCATAAACATAGTGTCCAAATGGACAAAGAGAAAATAGCGGAATATAAACGTCCAAATGGACAAAGAGAAAATGGTGGAAACATAAACATGATGAAATGATAAAAGAAAGCAATAGAGCGAGAAATATAAAGAGCAATATAATAAGTTGCGGAAATTAAAGTTAGTTGTTAGATGTTAAAGATAACCATCTTGAAACTTGTCAAGTATGTTATCAAAGTTAGTAGTAAAGATCGATGGTGAGTGAAGGATGTTCTCGGATTTAAATTCAATGGACATTTATCAGAAGCTTGATAAAATCATAGCGACTACACGATAAACCTCCATAAGTCTTAAATCAACCGCATACAATTCTCTTCCATATTTGATCTTTTTTTATTCGGGACACGAAATATTGAGCTATGTTAAGCAGATCGCCAAGTGATTTATGTAGAAATCACCCTACAACGAGGCCGGTCAAAACTTTATGTGCTAATGCATGCGAGAGAAGCGATATGTAGATCACTCTCCGAAAGCAATACCACATGAAAAGAAAATAGGTAACGATCTAGTCTTCACCAAGAATCCATAAGAATTCTCAAGGTATTAAGACTTTCATCGATCAAAAGAAAAAGGAATAAAGATGGAACCAAATTAAAAGTTCCTTCCATCTTTAAGTTCAATCACTTAATATTGCGGATTAGGATTTTCATCCCATCAACGCCCTAAGTCCATTGAATTTAAAGAGGAATTAGACCTCTAAATTTGTGATTCAAAGAAAAATAAGAATGGAGTAGAAGAAGAGAGATATATTGAACAATAACATCAAAAGCTCTCACCAAATGGATCATCAAGTATTAAATCCTTAAAAGAAAATTTAAAACTATTTTTGATATTTTTGGTATATAATAAAAGAAACTACTACTAATATATTTTTTTTTAGTTTTGAAAATTATAATATATATGTATATACATTTTATATCAACTAAAATAAAAAAAATGAAATCAAAGAAAAGGGAGGTGTAACTGTTAGAATGGTGCTGCACAGAAAATCCACTAGGCTTCCACATATCAGGCCCGATACAAATAACAAACTCAAGCCAGGGGTGCAGGGATTGATTCTGGGTACTGATAGGAATTCGGATTGGGCTTTGTAACCAGATGAGCCCACATCAACAATTGAAACACAAATCCATTTACAAAAACCCTACCAAAATTGAACCAGCAACCTCCTCTTCAACTTTTCTTTTCCACGCTTGTTCTCACGTTCCTCTCCTCTGTTTGGCTTCTTCAATTTCTCGACCTCTGCTCATTTCCAAACAAAAACAAACAACGAATCACTCTCTCAATCGCCATGCCTCTCTCGATGCTTCCTCGGTTCAAATGGCGGATGAAATCGGAGATACGGAGTTGTGTCAGTGTTCCCGTGAAGACGATGTTGATGTGCTACGATTCGGTGATGATGTTGATGGCGATGCGTCGACGATGATGTTGCTTTGTTGCAAGAAAGTTGACGTTGAACGATGAGTGTTGTTACGGTTTTGAAGGTTTTGTGATTTATTTGTGTGATTTTATGTTGAATTTGCAGGTAGTTTTTTGAGTGAGTTTTGTGAAGGTGATATGATGAAGTTTCGGTGATGTATGATGATGAGGCTGGAGAGGTTTTTGATCGGAATGGATGGTGATGACGATGGATGTCGATGTTACGATTGCTTGCTTCAATTCTGCTTTTGCAGGTTTGTTGGAAGAAGGTTGTTCAGGAAGTGATGATTGATTGAGAAGTTTCAGTGAAGGTTTTCTCTGGATTTGAGGTAATTGATGAAGGTGGTAGTATTGGTGATTTATTGTTGATGAGTTTTGGCAGAGAACTTAGAATTTTATTTCTGCAGCATAACGATGCATTTTCTCCTCCTCTTTTTAGTATGATCAAGCTCTTATTTATAGGAGAGATTGAGTGAGGGTAGAATAGAGATTTGAGTGAGGATCAAGGGAAACTCGTGAAGAATGATGAGCTGGCAAGGTGGTGATGAAAACGTGACTGAAGCAAAATATCTGCTTTTGTTCAATTTGTTTCGCTGAAGGTCAAAGGTGTGAACCGTGAATTGCTTGTGAACCTTTGATGAAAGTTGGATGGAGGGCTGGGATTACATCTTGAATGAAGTTTTGATTGAAATTGAGTTTTTGATTTTCCTCTACTGAAATCTGATACGTGAGCCTTGCAAAAAAATCGTGACTACTTACTTGGTGTGGTCCACAACTACTTCTTCTTCATGGCTTTAAAAATCTTGTAAAAAAAAAGACTTGGACCAAAGATTACTAATGGGCCTTCAAGACTCAATTAATTTGGACCTTCATTTTATTGAATTGCACCTATTAAAAAGTAATAACAAAAAATATGATAGAATTGATTTATTAATTTTACTTAAAAACCCAATTTAAATCTAAATTGAATTTAAAATTAAAATTATAAATCCTAAAAAGATTTAAAAAAAACAACAATACTATTAATTCTAACATGATGTATGAAATGAATGTATGTATATATTTTTTGAAATTTTCAAATGAAATGCAAATGAACACATAAAATGCGGGTCAAAAATTGGGGTATGACAGATGCCCCTATTTAAGTTTCTTCTATCTGGAGATATGAAGATTGAAATCTTCATCTTGACGTGATTGAAGAGACTTAAATACAAAATACACAATTTTTGACCCTACAATGCCATGCAATGATTAAGATTACGAATGCATATGATGATGATGAATCAGGACACCACTGGGGAGGAAAAGAAACTCCACTGGGGAAAACAAATGTCTTGCGAGAAGAACTCCACTTGGGAAAACAAGACTTTGTTGGAGAAATTTTGCTGGGAAAAGGAACTTCACTGGGGAAAACATTTCGTACCAGAGAGGTTAAAGCACCACCTTTCACTAGGGATGAGATAAAAAGGGCATCCTCTTTCACTGGGGATGAGAAAATATATCACCTTTCACTGGAGAATCAAGATACCAATCTTTCATTAACAGAAAACACACCATCGTTCCACTAATGATAGAAATACATTGACGTACCACTGACGATGAAAATATAACAATATACACCAACGTTCCACTGAATGTGAGCTACCAACGTTCCATTGGAGGTAGGAAAGGGATATACCGTCGTACCACTAACGAAGAAATATACCAACGTTCCACTGAAGGTATGAATAGAAATACGTACATCGACGTACCACTGACGATGAAGATATAACAAAATACACCAACGTTCCACTGAAGGTGAGCTACCAACGTTCCACTGGAGGTATTAAAGAGAAATACATCGACGTACCACTGACGATGAACAAAATACACCAACGTTCCACTGAAGGTGAGCTACCAACGTTCCACTGGAGGTAGAAAAGAATGTATCGTCGTACCACTGACGATAACATATACCAACGTTCCACTGAAGGTATGAATAGAAATACGTACATTGACGTACCACTGACGATGAAGATATAACAAAATACACCAATGTTCCACTGAAGGTGAGCTACCAACGTTCCACTGGAGGTAGAAAAGAGATGTTTCGTCGTACCATTGACGATAACATATACCAACGTTCCACTGAAGGTATTAAGGAGAAATACATCGACGTACCACTGACGATGAACAAAATACACCAATGTTCCACTGAAGGTGAGCTACCAACGTTCCACTGGAGGTAGGAAAGAGATGTACCACCGTACCATTGACGATAACATATACCAAAATGCACCAACGTTCCACTGAAGGTGAGCTACCAACGTTCCACTGGAGGTAGAAAAAGGGATATACATCGACGTACCACTGACGATGAAGATATAAAAGATACACCAACGTTCCACTGAAGGTGAGCTACCAACTCCATAGTTGAAGGTAGAGAAAGATTGAATTACCGCCTCAATAGTTGACGATAAGCTGCTGAGAATAATAAGCTGCCGCTAAGAATAGGGATCAACTTCTTCAAGGACATGGCTTGAGAAAAGGAACTGGATGCAAACTGTCACTTCTGATGAAGGGACTTACCATTTGCTGAGCTTCTTCCATTTGGATGCAAACTATCACTTACACTGAAGAGACTTACCATTTGCTGAGCTTCTTCCACTTGGAATCAAGAAGTTCATAAAGTATGAGAGATTATCACTTGATTTGAAGATAATATTGATGTGTGGAGACGTACAAACTTTCTCAAATAAAGAGGCTTCAATTTGTTGTCAACCAAAACATGATGGGGATAACATAAGTTGCTTAAAGTCAAAACCTGCCCCTTGCTTTCAAGCACAAATTCCAAGGGGGTGCAAAAACAACACTGCTGGAAAATAAATATTTCAAAATCTGATAAGAACATCAATCACAAACGAATTCTCCATTATTGAGGAAAGCAGAATCCTCAAGAGGTGCAAAATAAATGCCTCCTCAACCTAGGTTTCCCAGCCTAGAGAGGTTCATAATAGTATTGCAAGATACCAAAGTTCAACTCCAAAAACAAACTGGATAGAAACGGTCAAACAAAGCTTTGCCCCTTGAGGAATAAACTCAACTGGGGATTAATTCCTTCTTGACAAATGGGCTGAGGAGGAACACCGAAGCAAAATTCTTCCACGAGGAACAAACTCAGTGGGGATTATCAATCTCTGCAAGGAATTTACAGATCATCTTCTTCTTATCAAAAAGATTGGACAACACATCAAGCTCTTTATGGGGAATCAGAGAAAATTTCTTTGGAGAAAATCACCATTCCGAACTTGCAGAGGAACTAAGAAGTTAACATCAAAGCAAACAAGTTAACATGCGGGGGATTTTAGTTCAAAACTCAACACAAGGTGAGAAAGAAAACCCAACAGTCAACCGTTGTCTCAAAACTTCTTGGTAGAGAGTAACATACTCTGGACTAATCATGGCAACAACCTTTGTACTTCAAGTTAATGAGGTGATCAAGGTAACTTCTGATTCACAACTTGCCCCAGACTACATGGTCTATGAGAGGAATCTGTCTCAAAAAGTTTCATAGAGATCCTTGGCGTCCTAAAGACTTGGAATAATCTGCCCCAGATCAACAGATTCTTGGAGAGATTTATCGAATCTCGACGTAACTGCCCCAGATTGACTAAACTTGGCACATTCTTTTACTCGACAAAGTCTTCGAGCTTTGCCCCATGATGGTAATCAAACTTGCAAAAGCATTATACTGGGAAAACAACATGCCCCTGGCAATGTTTTAGTTTTCTACTGATGATCAGATGTAAACTTCCTGGATGTCAAACAAATGTTTACAAGCAGAAAAATGTTTATTCTGAGAATGATAATGAAAATGCAACAATTATGTAAGTCTTGAAGTTTCAAAAAGATGTCGCAAAACCTCGTGAATGAATCACTAGTTAAGAGATGACATTGTTTTTTGTATGCATATGATACCAACACAACTTTTCAGCATAACCGATAGGAGTCAGGAACGCTTTCCTGTTTAAGTATGCTCTCGAAATAAACCCTGCTTCAATTAGGACTTTTGAGGGTTGTAACGTGGCCTGGTTCACGGTTTTCAGAAAAAAAGATTTTTAGGATCAAAGTTTATTTAGCCCACCCCATCTTCGTGATGTTCTCCAGTCCTATGTTCAGTTAATTCAACATGAGTATTCATCTCTCAAAAGGATTTTGTGCCATTAAGGACCTAATGAAGCTTTCCTGGAGTAGCAGTCACCCTTTTGTCTTCATTTTTGTATTCACACAGATTTGTTCTTTGTTGAGGACTTTTGCTTTGTAGTCATTTCTTTTCACTTTTCACTTTTTTTTTTATTTTCCCTAACTTTTGCCTGGACTGATTCTTTTGAATTGGTCGTCCAGCGGGATGCTCTGACTTTTGCCTAAGTCATTTATTTTCAAGTTTCTGACTTAGCGAGTTTTTTTTTCTTTTTCTTTTTTTTCTTTTGATTTGAACAAATCGTGTGACATTAACTCTGTCTTGACTTCTTGAGAGGGTTGTGACTGCCTCATTCCTTGGCGTATGGAGGATAACCATTGTGGTTTCACATTTTCCAGCCTTTTGATGTGCGGGGAATAACCATTGTGGTTTCCCATGATCCATCCTTTGATGTGGATATGACGTATTCGACCCTTGGATGCACAATCCTTTTTGAAATCTGAACACTTGGCCAAATCAACTGAACACTACCCTGCCCCAGGTTAAAAATTAGGGTTTTTTCGTTTAGAAAATAAACTCGTACTTCAAGGCTCAAAGGGGTTAACAAGGGATTATCTTCCTTATATCTCCGGTGTTTGGGAATTTGAAACAATGCCTGTACATCATCAGCAGGGTTTTATTCAAAAGCATACAACCAGAAATCTTGCGTTTTCAGATCATCACTCTCCCTCCAATCTTTGCATAAGCAAGAGTTTGGCAAAAGCAATTGGTATCATAATGCATAAAAACAAATAAACATGAGTGAAACGAATGAATTACTTCAAGACAAACATTATCATTGTATTAGCATTAACATTCAAAAATAAACAAGTTTCTACATGCAAACAATGCATTGAAAAGCAAGATATATTACGAATGAAAACCAGTAAGAATTCTAAAAAACTGAGAAAACTCTCTCCATCTGGGCTTGTGCTGAAGGAAACATCTTACAAACTTCAGGCTACCATCAATAGTGATTCATTCATGCTTTGGCAAAGGATTGAATTGAACAGCAGGACCAACATCTCGGAAAGTCAAAATACCAGCATGGATTAATCTTTGAACTTCAATCTTGAGAGGCCAGCAATTCTCTAAGTCATGTCCAGGAGCATTCTGATGAAAAGCACAAGTGACATTAGCATTGTACCACCAGGGGAGTTTTTCGGGAACAGGAGGCGGTGATCTTATCTGAACCAAATTCTTACGAATCAAAGCAGGGTACAATTCTGTGTAAGTCATGGGGATGGGATCAAAATTTCCCTTTTGAGATTGATTTTGCTCGTTCGGTGGAGGAGCTCTTTGACGAGTACTCTGCTGATAATCTGGAATTGCATGAACCGAGTTGGAAACAGGTGTCATACCCCAATTTTTGACCCTAAGATCCTATATCATTCATATCCCAATCATTAATCAAGAGCTTCACTTGGAAGTTTTGTTTATGGTGTTCCACTCACCTCATCAATAAGAGGGGCTATCAAGCACCAATGATTGTTTATCTTGTATGCATATTGTACTAACCCAAATACCAAAAACATTGCTTTGTTTCTTTGTAGGCTTTTGTTTTGTAGGTACCAAGCCAAGACATGCAATAAACAAGGCATTTTTCAAATTTTTGACTGATGAAATCGATTTCCCTACTGGGTAAATCGATTTCCCTGCAGCAATCTTCAACAAAATCACATTCTGGACAGCATGAAATCGATTTCCCTCCTGGGTAAATCGATTTCCCTAGTGTATTTTGCGCCAAATTCTCTTCTGGAACAGAGTGAAATCGATTTCACTCTTGGGGAAATCGATTTCCTTAAGGCGAAATTCAAAAAAAATAGAGAGGGAAGCTTGATTTGATTTTGGCACCTATTTTCTTTGACCATTTTTGTCATTTTACCAATTTTCCACCTCATCAAAATAATTCTCTTCATTAAACCCACTTAAACCCCATTTTACCACTTTTTACCATTTAATTGCCACTTTAATCACCAATTAAACACAAGCTAATTACCAAATGCAAAAAGACCAAACTACCACTACTCTTGCTCTCATCCTATAAATAGAGCCCACTACTCTCTCATTTCTCAAGCTTTGAGAGCCAACAAATCCCTTGCAATTTCTCTCCTCATCCTTACCAAAATTCACCAAAGCTCTTTTTCCTTCATAAAATTTGTGAGTCACATCTTGAACCTCACAAATTTTGAGCTAAGCCACCATCCATTTCACTCTTTTTTCTTCAATTGTTGAGAGATCAAGATTTGTGTTGGTGATTCTTGAAGTAGATCTAAGTTTTGTTCAAGATTTGGTAATTTTCATCATCCTTTTTCATCTATCATAATGTGATTCCTTTGTGCTTGTGTGTGATGCATCTTTGATGCTATATTGGTGCTAATTGGTAGTAATTTGATGGAAAATTCGTGCTCAAGTTGATGTATGATCCTAAGGTGTTTGTATATTTGTTCAAATCAAGTTTCATGCCTTTAAATGCTGTTTTTGCTGAAATTTACACTGAGGAAATCGATTTCCTTAAGGCTGAAATCGATTTCCTGCTGAACGTAACTTGTTTTTTTTGAAAACTGCACTATGGAAATCGATTTCCCCCTGCATGAAATCGATTTCCAGCAGGCAGAATGTGGTTTTTTGCCTTTTTTGTGCTTGTTTTGGCTTCCTTCTTCCTACACTTCATTAATATCATTGGATCTAGGGTGTTGATAGGTTTGAAATGACCTAATCCACCAAAATGGATGAATGATATTAATGATAGTGTGAGTTGATTATCTTTTGTGTTTTCATTCTTATCTTTTCATCTTATTTCCTTTTGATCGATGAAAGTCTTAATATCTTGAGAATTCTATGGATTCTTGATAAAGACTAGATCAATTTGTTTTTCATTCTTATCTTTTTTCATCTTATTTTCTCTTGATCGATGAAAGTCTTAATATCTTGAGAATTCTATGGATTCTTGATAAAGACTAGATCATTTTGTTTTTCATTCTTATCTTTTTTCATCTTATTTTCTCTTGATCGATGAAAGTCTTGATATCGTGAGAATTCTATGGATTCTTGATAAAGGCTAGATCATTTCTTCTTCTCCTTCTTATTTCTTTTGATTGATGATCTTGATACATGGAGAGTTCTCCTACATTTGTCCCGACTCGATAAAAGATCAAATATGGAAGAGAATTGTATGCGGTGATTTAAGACTTGTGGAGGTATTTATCGTGTAGTCGCTATTATTTTTATCAAGCTTCTGATAAACCTCCATTGAATTTAAATCCGAGTACATCATTCACTCACCATCGATCTTCATTACTAACTTTGATAACATACTTGACAAGTTTCAAGATGGTTATCTTTAACATATAACAACTAACTTTAATTTCCGCCATTTATTATACCGCTCTTTATATTTCTCGCTTTATCGCTTTATTTTATCATTTCATCATATTTACATTCCGTCATTTTCTCTTTGTCCATTTGGACGTTTATAATTCCGCTATTTTCTCTTTGTCCACTTGGACATATGTTTATGCTTCCACTATTTTCCTTTTGTCCACTTGGACCATACTTTACTTTTATGCTAAAACACTAATAAACAACCAAAATCTAAAAAACACATAAGGCTCTCTTTGGACTATTGGTTACTATCCCTAGCATTTTGGAGATTCGGACTTATGGACTTAGTGCCTCTGGACTCTTATTTTGTTATTACTTTGCTGCTATTATGTCTGTCTGGCATTGGATTGTTGTCTGTTTGTATGTGCAGGTATTTCCTTGAAAGCCCTTGATGGTTAATTCCAAGGCATTGAGATAAGGATTTTACCCGAAAATAGCCGTTACTCTGCCCGATTTTTCGTCAGAATTTTCAATGTGCTTAATGAAAAGTGGTGCTAAGACAATAAGTTCATCTGGATCCCCCAAGTGTTAATGTGTTGGTATTGATAATTCCAAAGGATGGGAAATCTACCTTGACTCTTAATGTCAAGTGTTGGCTTCTTATTTCGGTTAGACCGTTCTTTTCCTTAGCTTTTATTTTACGCAATAGGATAGCCTCTTCATCTCCTCCCATTCTTAAATTTTCAAAATCTTCTCCCTTTTTCCAAAACATTCTTATGTTTGCAAACTTTTCAAAACCTTTTCTTTAAAAAATATCTTTTGCCCTTAGTGGGTTTTCTTCAAAAGTTTAGACACTGTTAATCGTCGAAACGAGTGGTTATACCCCACGATTTTGAAATTGATTGATATAATGAGATCTTTTCCGCGTGAGAGAGCTAGTGGCATACTCGTCGATTTTATCCGAGTTGGAGCACTTCTTTCATTAGCGATGCAAAGAACTCGTTTGTTCTCATGCTCAAGATCAATGGCTGAGTATTTCTCTCCGACGACGATAAAGTGTTTATTCGTTTTTAAAATGTTTTCCCAAAAAAGCGGAACTACATTAGCTCTGACTTCTCCATTGCACCGAGGAGGTATGTAGGCCCACAGCTTAACGCTTTGCCGAGCTTATTTTAAAAATAAACAAACCCTTTTTTAACACACACACAGATTTTCAAAAAGGCTCCCGTGGAGTACTGCGGATATGAGGGGTGCTTTAAACCTTCCCCTCATATAATCAACACCCGAACCTGAGTTCTCTTTCTTGTTTTTAAAACAACACTTTGGGTTTTACGTTCTTTTCCCTTTTCCTTTGAAAAAATAAAGCGCGGTGGCGATTTCAAACGAAATATTGATTCGAGTCAATTTCATGGCTTCGATATCAGATTTTCCTCGCTACAGAAAAATGGCGACTTCACTGGGGATCCAGTTTTAAGTGTGTTAAGCCTATTTTTGTTTATCTGTGTGTTTTTATCTGTATATATTGTTGTGTGCTTTGTTTGTTTATCTTCTTTTTTTTTTCTTTTTGGTGCTCGATGGTTCCTCTGTGATGAGATAAAGTTCTAACCCGAACTTTGGTGAGTAACTTGAGATAGGAGGTGGTAAGACCAATAGTCGCATGTCAGGAGCAATCCTTACCATGAGCGTCATATGGTGGAACCCCAATCAGTGGAGGCCTCATGGAAGGTAGTAGAGGTTGTTACGAACCATCGTGATAACGCTATTACTTTCAATAGTGAGTGTCCGTAGAAGCTGAATGGCCTAGAACCTTTTTAACCAATCTAAGCCTTTTTAGGATGTAGTGCAGAAACAAGATCAAGTACCAATTTGAGCTTGTTGTCATGCGATACTACGCTCAGACGAGGTCTTTTTAGGCATATTATTGGCGCCCATGAGCAATTGTGCGTGCCGGTAATATCCGATAGAAGATTGAAAACTCTGGGAACCTTTGTAGAACCCGATTGGCAGGTACAAAATTCCCTAGAACACACCTTGTGGGATGGGTAGACCCATGGCTCCATGCTCGTGACGTCGAACCTAAGAACCTGGACTGTGTGATTTTGTGATTTGATGTGATCTTGTGTGCTCTTGATTGTGGTTGATGCATAAACCATGCATTCATGCATTCATAAAAATAACATTCACAAATGGTTTTCAAGGAACTTAGAGACATTTTTTGTAAACATCACAGGTACCATGGATCAAAAGAGAAGCATCAAGAAGTACAATTTCCGGAATTCAAGTGCAAAGGAATTGAAAGAGCTAGCAACTTTGGTTCCTAATCTTGACAACTTCAAAAGCCGTTATGGGAAATTGATCTCTATCTTGAAGACCAAAGTGGAAAAAGGGATTCTTGAGACTCTTGTGCAGTTTTATGACCCGGTTTATCATTGTTTCACCTTTCCCGATTATCAGCTTATGCCCACGTTGGAGGAGTATTCTTATTGGATTGGTTTGCCGGTTACGAATGATATACCGTTTAGTGGTCTGGAGAAAGAGCCTCAGGTTGATGAGATAGCAGAGCTTCTTCATTTGAAAATATCAGATGTGAAAGCAAACATGACTAAAAAAGGAGGAATTTGGGGGTTGACTTCCAAGTTCTTGATTGGAAAGGCTTCTATGTTGGCTAGTAAAGGAAGTATGATTGCTTTTGAGACATTTCTGGCCTTGCTCATCTATGGTTTGATACTCTTTCCCAACATTGACAACTTTGTCGATGTTAATGCTATTCGGATTTTCATGATTGGGAATCCTGTGCCTACTTTGCTTGGGGATACTTATCATTCCATTCACCATAGGAATGATAAGAAAGGTGGACTTATCAACTGTTGCGCTCCGTTGCTCTATAAGTGGTTTATTTCGCACTTACCTCAAGCTAAGAGTTTCTTGAACAATCCTGATGGTCTCTCATGGTCTCAGAAGATCATGCCTCTTACTAATGGGAATATCCATTGGTACAATCCTGCTTATGACATTGGTGAGATTATTGATAGTTGTGGAGAATTCCCTAATGTACCTCTTCTTGGTATACAAGGAGGAATTACCTACAACCCCATTCTTGCAAGGCGTCAATTTTGCTACCCCATGAAGAAAAGACCCGCTAATATTCTTGTGTCAGGAATCTTTTATCTTAATCAAGATGGAAATTCGGATATGAGAAATCGGTTTGTGCGTGCTTGGCACCATGTTGATAGGAAGAGACATTTGGGAACGAAACAATGTGTTGCTCTCAAAGACTACACTGATTGGGTTCAAGCTAGAGCTCATACTTTTCAGATGCCTTATTTACTCGAGGAGCCTTCTCTACTCGTTACTCCACCATTGTTTTCCACTACTCCTGTTGAAAGTAGTGAAGAACATCTAGAGCTCGTGGCTAAGTTGAGAGCGGAAAGAGATGCTTTGGAGTTTGAGAACAAAGAGTTGAAGACACACTTGAAAGAAAAAGATGAAATGCTTGATATCCAAGATGGTTGGTTGATGGAAAAGGATGATCAAATCCGTCATCAAGAAGAGTTGCTTCAACAACATGGTGAAAAGCGAAAGAGACAACAAGAAGATTCAGTGGCATGGAAAGAGGTTGCTGATAAGCTGATAGTCGAGAATGCTCATTTGAAGGCCTTTTATGAAGATGAATTGGAGAAGCTCCGTAGGAAGCTGCAGAGAGGAGATGGATCTTCGTCAGAAGTGTTCCCTTCTAGTTTTTAGCTTTTCCTTTGTTTTGTAATTTTGGATCTTTGAATCCTTTTATATGCTTTTCCATTACTAATGAAAGAATATTGTTATGTTTTATGATGTTTTTGCTAATGTTTAAAATTAATGTCTTAAAAGTTCCTTGAAAACCAAAAATAAAAATCATTTGCATTGCATTTCATGCATCATTCTGCATTTTGGTCTTGCTTCCGAGGGTATTTCCAGAGGTCTTATTCAGTGTTCTTCATACAGAATCAAGCTGTCTCACCGGTATAACACTCGAGCTAACTGCAAGAAGAAGATGGAAGGTCTTGAACAAGAGAATCGTGAGCTACGTGAAGAGGTTGTTACTTTGAGATCTGGTGTGGATCGTCTCACTGCTCTGGTTGAGACATTGATGGCTGCTCAGAATCAGAATCAGAATCAAGTTCCTCCTCCCAATGCCCAAGCTCAGGGTCAGACCACTGTGATTTCTGAAATTGCTGCTACAACTATTCCTGCTATTCCTGTTGGTGCTACTCAGCAACGTATGCCTAATGGATATCCCTGGGGCATGCCTGAAGGTTATTTGTCTGTTCCTGAGATGACTCGTCCGTTGACTCCTGTTATGGTCAACACATCTCCTATTGTTCATACTGGTCCTTTTGTCCTAGAGCCCATTTATGATGCTGCTCCAAGTGAAATTCATGACAGAATGGACGGTTTCCAAGATCAGTTCGAAGAATTGCAGAAAGAGATGAAAGCCTTGCGTGGGAAAGAACTGTTTGGAAAGAATGTGCATGATCTTTGCCTTGTTCCTAATGTGAAAGTACCTGCTAAGTTCAAATTGCCTGAATTTGAGAAGTATAAGGGAAATTCCTGTCCTCAGGCACACCTGGTGATGTATGTGAGAAAGATGTCTACTCACACTGATGATCAACGTCTGTTGATTCACTATTTCCAAGACAGTTTGACTGGAGCTGCTTCTAAGTGGTATATGGGCCTTGATAGCACCCATATTCGCACTTTCAATGACTTAGCTGAGGCGTTTGTGAAACAATACAAGTATAATGTGGACATGGCTCCTGATAGGGATCAATTGCGAGCTATGATGCAGAAAGAGAAAGAATCCTTCAAGGAGTATGCTCAGAGATGGCGTGAGGTTGCCGCCCAAGTGATTCCTCCGATGGAAGAAAAAGAGATGACTAAGATTTTTCTGAAGACTCTTGGTCCGTTTTATTATGAAAAGATGATTGCAAGTGCTCCTGTAGACTTCACCGAAATGGTGGGTATGGGTGTCAGATTGGAAGAAGCTGTGCGAGAAGGTCGTTTGGTTCGAAATGACAATTCGTCTGGTGGTGCGAAGAAGTATGGTTCTTCACTCCAGAAGAAGAAAGAATCAGATGCTAATGCTGTTTCTCATGGGAGGAATAGTCGATTCAGAAATCAATCTCAACAAGTGGCGTCAGTAACTCCTGTCGTGAATTCAGTGCCTGTAGCTCCTGTTAATCAACAACCAGCAAGGCAAAATTCGTATCCTCGGGTTAATATTGATCCTATCCCTATGACGTACACTGAACTGTATCCTGCTCTAATTCATAAGAAGTTGGTTCAACCAAGGTCGCCACCTCCTGTGCCAGAGAAACTCCCTTGGTGGTATAAGGCTGATGCCACTTGTGCTTATCATCAGAATGCTTCTGGGCATGATTTGGAAAACTGTTGGGCCCTGAAGAATGAATTCCAGAGATTGGTTCGTTCTGGTATGCTTTCTTTCCGTGATATTGGTCCAAATGTGCAGAACAACCCACTGCCGACTCATGAAGCGTCTGCTGTGAATATGGTGCATGGATGCCCTGGGAAGTATAAGATTTATCGTGTGGAACACATCAGAGGATCGTTGGTAGAGATGCATGCCACTCTGTGTGAGTACAGTCATTATGAGCATAATCATGCTGCTTGTAGGATTTGTTCAGTCAATCCTCGAGGATGTTACATTGTGAGAAGAGATTTACAAGAGATGATAGATCAAAGGCTCATTGAGATTCTGAGGGACAGAGATGAAGATGATGTCAATGTGATTGAACCATGCTTTGAAATCCCAGAATGTGTAGAGATTGGTTATTATGGCAAAGCTGCTGTGGAACCTCTTGTGATATGTCTGCCTGGATCTGTACCTTATAGTTCTGACAAAGCTGTACCCTACAGATACAATGCCACCATGTTGGAAGCTGGAAGAGAAGTTGAGATTAAGCCTCTGTCTTCTGTTGAGAACATAGCAGATGTTAGTAGAGTGACTAGAAGCGGACGAGTTTTTACTCAGCCCCAAACAGTTGTGGATGTCCAGAGGAATCCAACTCAAGTGCCTGTGAACAATAATGATGCGACAAAAGTGAATGCTGAGTCATCTTCAGGAAAGGAAATGGATGAGATTTTGAAGCTTATTAGGATGAGTGATTATAAGATCGTGGATCAGTTGCATCGCACTCCGTACAAGATCTCTATAATGGAGCTGCTGACGAGTTCTCCTGCTCATAGGGATTCTTTGATGAAAATACTCGATCAAGCCTTTGTGGATCATGATGTGACGCTGGATCAGTTTAATGGGGTTGTGAGTAATATCACTGCATGTAACAATTTGAGCTTCAGTGATGAAGATTTGCCTGAGGAAGGAAGGAATCATAATTTGGCTCTGCACATCTCTGTCAGTTGCAAAGGGGACTCAATGTCCAATGTGTTGATCGATACTGGATCATCTCTGAATGTCATGCCAAAATCCACTTTTGCTAAGCTGTCTTATGGTGGCACACCAATGAGATTTAGTAATGTGATTGTCAAGGCTTTTGATGGATCGAAGAAATCAGTGGTCGGAGAGGTTGATCTGCCTATTGGTATTGGACCATTTGTCTTCAAGATTACTTTTCAAGTGATGGACATTTTCCCTGCATACAGTTGCTTATTGGGACGCCCATGGATCCATGAGGCTGGGGCAGTTACGTCAACTCTTCACCAAAAGTTGAAATTTGTGAAAGATGGAAAGATGGTTGTTGTGAATGGAGAACAAGCTTTGCTGATTAGTCATCTCTCTTCGTTCCGTACCATAGAAGCTGATGAGGTAGTCATTGGAACTGCATTCCAAGCCCTGTCAGTTAATGATGAAATCAAAAAGGATGAAGCTTCCATTGCCTCCTTCAAAGACGCTCAGCTGTTGGTTCAGAATGGACATTCAGGAGTCTGGGGACAAGTGGTGAGTCTACAAGAGAACAAGAATAGAGCTGGTCTGGGATTTTCTGCCTCAGACAAGTCTGTGATGAAGTCTGAATCTGCTTTTCGTCCTTATCAAGAAATGTTTCATAGTGCTGGGTTTCTACATCCGACTCTTCCAGAGGTGGACGCTATTGTTGAAGATGAATCAGAGCCAGAAGTGCCAAACTTTGTGACCCATGGAAAGATGATTAAGAACTGGATCACCATTGACATTCCTGAGTGTACTCATGTCTCGAAGTAATTTGCTTTTATGTTTTTCAAAATCCTTTCATTCTGCCCAAGATGAAAGTGAAGTTGTTGGGGCTGTTTTCTGTTTGTTTTAAACATTAGAATCATCAATAAAAGTCATTTTGTTTCTGCATATACATGCTTTTTATCTTTTTGCTTTTTTCTGGAAAGTGGTAACACAAAAAACCTTAAAAAAAAAATGTTTTCATTTTTTCCATAATCTGCACGATTACATGTTTGCATATATCTTTCCTTTTCCTGAAATAATAATCATTTGTGCAGATTAATCAATAAAACCGTTGAAAGTAATGACCCTGCGCCCTCTCCTAACTTCGAGTGTCCTGTGTATGAGGCGGAAGAAGAGAGTGATGAATGTATTCCTGATGAGATTTCCCGACTGCTTGAGCACGAGGAAGACACCATTCAGCCGTATAAAGAGCCATTAGAAGTCATCAACTTGGGTTCTGAAGAAGATAAAAAAGAAGCCAGGATTGGGGCACTGCTTGGTCAAGATGTTAAGAAGAGGATGGTAGAGCTTCTTAAAGAGTATGTTGACATTTTTGCGTGGTCCTACCAAGATATGCCTGGGTTGGACACAGATATTGTGGAGCACCGTTTGCCGTTGAAACCAGAATGTCCTCCTGTCAAGCAAAAGTTAAGAAGGAGTCATCCTGATATGGCAGAAAAGATTAAGAATGAGGTCTTGAAGCAGATTGACGCAGGTTTCCTTGTCACTTCTGTATATCCTCAATGGATTGCCAATATTGTGCCTGTTCCGAAGAAAGACGGAAAAGTTCGCATGTGTGTGGATTATAGAGATTTGAACAAAGCCAGTCCGAAAGATGATTTTCCTCTACCTCACATTGATATGTTGGTAGATAGCACGGCCAAGTTTGAGGTTTTCTCCTTTATGGATGGTTTTTCAGGATACAACCAGATTAAGATGGCACCTGAAGACATGGAAAAGACAGCCTTTATCACACCCTGGGGGACATTCTGTTACAAAGTGATGCCATTTGGGTTAAAGAATGCTGGTGCGACATATCAGAGGGCCATGACTACTCTTTTCCATGATATGATGCACAAAGAAATTGAGGTTTATGTGGATGATATGATTGCCAAGTCCCAGTCAGAGGAAGGGCACATGGAGGATCTTTTAAAGTTGTTTCAGAATTTGAGAAAGTATCGTCTCCGCTTAAATCCAAACAAATGCACTTTTGGTGTCCGTTCCGGAAAATTATTGGGTTTCGTTGTCAGTCAGAGAGGAATTGAAGTGGATCCTGATAAAGTTAAAGCAATTCAGGAAATGCCAACACCTAAGACTGAGAAACAAGTGAGAGGTTTCCTCGGACGTTTGAATTATATCTCCAGGTTCATTTCCAATATGACTGCTACCTGTGAGCCAATCTTCAAGTTGTTAAAGAAAAATCAGGGATGTGTGTGGAATGAAGATTGTCAGAAAGCTTTTGACAACATCAAAGAATATCTGCTTGAACCTCCCATTTTGCTCCCTCCAGCTGAGGGAAGGCCTTTGATTATGTACCTCACAGTACTTGAAAATTCAATGGGATGTGTGTTGGGTCAGCATGACGAGTCTGGTCGAAAAGAGTATGCAATATACTACCTTAGCAAAAAGTTTACCGAGTGCGAAACAAGATACTCGCTGCTTGAGAAAACTTGTTGTGCTTTGGTGTGGGCTGCTCGCCGACTGAGACAGTATATGTTGAACCACACCACCCTATTGATTTCCAAAATGGATCCAATTAAGTATGTATTTGAGAAACCTGCATTAACTGGAAGGATCGCTCGCTGGCAAATGTTATTATCAGAATATGATATTGAATATCGAGCTCAGAAAGCTGTGAAAGGAAGTGTGTTGGCAGAGCACCTCGCGCACCAACCAATTGATGATCATCAATCTATCAGAATGGACTTCCCAGATGAAGATATAATGTATTTGAGATCTCAAGATTGGGATGAACCATTGCCAGAAGAAGGGCCAGATCCTGAATCCAAGTGGGGTTTAATTTTTGATGGAGCTTCTAATGTTCATGGCCATGGAATTTGCGCCATTATCATCACTCCACATGGATCACATGTACCTTTCACTGCAAGGATATGTTTTGACTGCACAAACAATATTGCTGAGTATGAAGCTTGCATCATGGGACTTGAAGAGGCCATTAATCTGAGAATTAAGATTCTTGATGTTTATGGAGATTCTGCGCTTGTGATTAATCAAATTAAAGGAGAATGGGAAACTCGTCATCCTGGCTTGATCCCTTATAAAGATTACGCCAGAAGACTATTGACATTCTTCAACAAAGTTGAATTCCACCACATCCCTCGAGATGAGAATCAGATGGCTGATGCTTTAGCCACATTGTCTTCCATGTACAAAGTGAATTTCCATAATGAGGAACCTCAGATAACAATCAGGCGTCTTGATAGATCTGCTCATGTATTTGCAGTTGAGGAAGCAACAGATGAAAAGCCTTGGTATTTCGATATTAAGCACTTCCTTCAGACCCAAGAGTACCCACTTGTGGCATCAAATAAAGATAAGAAAACTTTGAGGAGATTGGCTGGCAGTTTCTTCATCAATGCTGATGTTTTGTATAAAAGGAATTATGACATGGTTTTGCTCAGATGCGTGGATAGACACGAAGCAGACATGTTGATGCATGAAATCCATGAAGGTTCTTTTGGTACCCATTCCAATGGACATTCGATGGCTAAAAAGATGCTTAGAGCAGGTTACTATTGGCTGACAATGGAATCTGATTGCTACAAATTTGTAAAGAAGTGTCACAAATGTCAGGTGTATGCTGACAAGATTCATGTGCCTCCGACACTTCTCAATGTTATTTCTTCCCCATGGCCTTTCTCTATGTGGGGTATTGATATGATTGGCATGATTGAACCCAAGGCTTCAAACGGACATCGATTCATCCTGGTAGCAATCGATTACTTTACCAAGTGGGTAGAAGCTGCTTCATATGCTAATGTGACAAAGCAAGTTGTGGTTAAATTTATCAAGAACAACATCATTTGCAGATATGGTGTACCAAGCAAGATCATCACTGATAATGGCTCGAACCTGAATAACAGCATGATGAGAGAACTGTGTGAAAGTTTCAAAATTGAACACCACAACTCTTCGCCTTATAGGCCAAAGATGAATGGAGCTGTTGAAGCAGCAAATAAGAATATTAAGAAGATTGTGCAAAAGATGGTTGTTACGTACAAGGACTGGCATGAGATGCTCCCATTTGCTTTGCATGGGTACCGTACATCTGTTCGTACTTCAACAGGGGCAACTCCCTTTTCTTTGGTTTATGGTATGGAAGCAGTGCTCTCTATTGAGGTTGAGATTCCATCACTAAGAGTTTTAATGGAAACCAAGTTATCTGAGGCTGAGTGGTGTCAAAGCAGGTTTGATCAATTGAATTTGATAGAAGAAAAGAGGATGGCGGCTTTATGCCATGGTCAGTTGTACCAGAAAAGAATGAAGAAAGCGTTCGATAAGAAGGTTCGACCTCGTGTATTCAGAGAAGGCGACCTCGTGCTCAAAAGAATCTTGTCTTTTACCTCCGATTCAAGGGGCAAATGGACTCCTAATTTTGAAGGACCATATGTTGTTAAGAAAGCCTTCTCTGGCGGTGCATTAATTCTTACAACTATGGATGGAGAGGAGCTCCCCCGTCCCGTGAATGCTGATGTAGTCAAGAAATACTTTGCCTAAAAATAATAAAAGAACAGCTCGCTAAGTTGAAAACCCAAAAGGGCGGCTTAGGCAAAAAAGAGCGTCTCGGTGGATTGAAAACCCGAAAGGGCGGTCCAGGCAAAAATTAGAGACATAAACAGAATAAAATACCCGATGGACTGAAAACCCGAAAGGGCGGTCCAGGTAAAAGTTAGGAATTCATGGCAAGTAACTACATCAGACAAGACTTGATCATCAGCAGTCATCTGTTTATCATGAAGAAGTTCAACACATTTCAACGGAAGCCTTTGCTCAGGAATTCCAAGTTGAGAGAGAGGATGGGGTCATTACATTTCAATGTACCTTTTCCACAAAATTACCACTTTCCAAATTTTGTAATAATCCATGGGGTCTTGCCTTTTGCAGGCTACCATTCTATTAAAAAAGTTTGAGCCTTTACCCTTTATTGGCAATCTCATTTCTTCCATATCTCTCAAAATGTCATTTATTGTTGATAGTAATTTTTGAAACAAAAAGAAAATTGATTTCAACAAAATCCTTTTGAAAATTATAAAAGAAGTTTTACTTTGATTCATGAGTGCATTACAAGGAATGGATATGCTGATGTATTCATAATGCAAAAGAGGAAGAATGTGTTCCACTCAATGCACCTTTGGCCTGGTTCAAATATGGTTTAGAACTCAACTACTGTGTTCTCTTAGCTCTGATATTCCCTAATGTTGGGCAGCATTTATTCTAAAGCCATCAAAAGATTGTTATAACAGTTTTTGCTCTGATGTTCAGCTTGAGACATGCTTGATTATGTTATCTTTCGAACTCCGTCGCTTGAGTTAATTCTTGTGCTAAGTTTTGGCAGCATATGCATCATTAACATACATCAAAAACAGTCATACATTTCACATTTGCTATCATGAAGTTTACTGTCAAACAGATTGCTCTTTCATTTAGAGTGTCTTAAGCAGAAAAAAACTCACTTCCCTTGAAAATCCCCACTGAATTTGTTTCTAGGTGGATAATATGTTTCAGTTTTTCTGTTCAGATGACTACAAACAGAAGACCAGTGAGTTTCTCCCTCACATGGTCCAGTCTTTTTGGCAGCTTCTTTCCATTTTGGTCATGGATTGAATTTTTGTCACTGGATGATGAATATTGAGACTAGGCATTTATGTATGCATCCTCAAATCATTGAAAAAGTATTATTGATTGCTCTTCACCATCATTGGTACAAAGGGGCAGCTCTTCATGCCTTCAGTGGAACGTTGGTATGTGTTATCGTCAGTGGTACGGCGGTATATCTCTTTCATCGTCAGTGGTACGTCGATGAATCATCTCTTTTTATATCATCAGTGGTACGGTGATATACCTCTTCATGCCTTCAGTGGAACGTTGGTATGTGTTATCGTCAGTGGTACGGCGGTACATCTCTTTCATCGTCAGTGGTACATCGATGATTTATCCCTTTTTATATCATCAGTGGTACAGTGGTATATCTCTTTTATCGTCAGTGGTACGGCGGTACATCTCTTTCATCGTCAATGGTACGTCGATGAAATATCTCTTATTATATCATCAGTGGTACGGTGGTATACCTCTTCATGCCTTCAGTGGAACGTTGGTATGTGTTATCATCTATGGTACGGCGGTACATCTCTTTCATCGTCAGTGGTACGTCGATGAATCATCTCCTTTTATATCATCAGTGGTACGGTGATATACCTCTTCATGCCTTCAGTGGAACGTTGGTATGTGTTATCGTCAGTGGTACGGCGGTACATCTCTTTCATCGTCAGTGGTACGTCGATGAATCATCTCCTTTTATATCACCAGTGGTACGGTGGTATATCTCTTTCAAGCCTTCAGTACGTTGGTATGTGTTATCGTCAGTGGTACGGCGGTACATCTCTTTCATCGTCAGTGGTACGTCGATGATTTATCCCTTTTATATCATCAGTGGTACGGTGGTATATCTCCTTCATGCCTTCAGTGGAACGTTGGTATGTGTTATCGTCAGTGGTACGGTGGTATATCTCCTTCATGCCTTCAGTGGAACGTTGGTATGTGTTATCGTCAGTGGTACGGTGGTACATCTCTTCATATCATCAGTGGTACGATGGTGTGATTTCTGTTAACGGAAGATTGGCATTCTGATTCAGGATGCATACTTTCACATCCCCAGTGAAAGAGGATGTTCCCCTTTTCTCATCCCCAGTGAAAGAGGATTCTATAACCTCTCTGACGCGAAGTGTTTTCCCCAGAGAAATTTCTTTCCAAAGTTTCATCTCTCCAACAAAGTCTTGCCTTCCCCAGCGGAGATTTGCCAGCAAGACATTTATTTTCCCCAGTGGAGTACCTTTTACTCCCCAGTGTTGTCATGCTTTATTATCATCATATGCATTCATTAAACATTGCATTGCATCTTAGGATCAAAAATTGTGTTTTATATATTTAAGTCTCTTCGATTTTGTCAAAACGAAGATTTCCAATCATCGTATCTCCAAATCGAAGAAACTTAAATAGGGGCATCTGTCATACCCCAATTTTTGACCCTAAGATCCTATATCATTCATATCCCAATCATTAATCAAGAGCTTCACTTGGAAGTTTTGTTTATGGTGTTCCACTCACCTCATCAATAAGAGGGGCTATCAAGCACCAATGATTGTTTATCTTGTATGCATATTGTACTAACCCAAATACCAAAAACATTGCTTTGTTTCTTTGTAGGCTTTTGTTTTGTAGGTACCAAGCCAAGACATGCAATAAACAAGGCATTTTTCAAATTTTTGACTGATGAAATCGATTTCCCTACTAGGTAAATCGATTTCCCTGCAGCAATCTTCAACAAAATCACATTCTGGACAGCATGAAATCGATTTCCCTCCTGGGTAAATCGATTTCCCTAGTGTATTTTGCGCCAAATTCTCTTCTGGAACAGAGTGAAATCGATTTCACTCCTGGGGAAATCGATTTCCTTAAGGCGAAATTCAAAAAAAATAGAGAGGGAAGCTTGATTTGATTTTGGCACCTATTTTCTTTGACCATTTTTGTCATTTTACCAATTTTCCACCTCATCAAAATAATTCTCTTCATTAAACCCACTTAAACCCCATTTTACCACTTTTTACCATTTAATTGCCACTTTAATCACCAATTAAACACAAGCTAATTACCAAATGCAAAAAGACCAAACTACCACTACTCTTGCTCTCATCCTATAAATAGAGCCCACTACTCTCTCATTTCTCAAGCTTTGAGAGCCAACAAATCCCTTGCAATTTCTCTCCTCATCCTTACCAAAATTCACCAAAGCTCTTTTTCCTTCATAAAATTTGTGAGTCACATCTTGAACCTCACAAATTTTGAGCTAAGCCACCATCCATTTCACTCTTTTTTCTTCAATTGTTGAGAGATCAAGATTTGTGTTTGTGATTCTTGAAGTAGATCTAAGTTTTGTTCAAGATTTGGTAATTTTCATCATCCTTTTTCATCTATCATAATGTGATTCCTTTGTGCTTGTGTGTGATGCATCTTTGATGCTATATTGGTGCTAATTGGTAGTAATTTGATGGAAAATTCGTGCTCAAGTTGATGTATGATCCTAAGGTGTTTGTATATTTGTTCAAATCAAGTTTCATGCCTTTAAATGCTGTTTTTGCTGAAATTTACACTAAGGAAATCGATTTCCTTAAGGCTGAAATCGATTTCCTGCTGAACGTAACTTGTTTTTTTTGAAAACTGCACTATGGAAATCGATTTCCCCCTGCATGAAATCGATTTCCAGCAGGCAGAATGTGGTTTTTTGCCTTTTTTGTGCTTGTTTTGGCTTCCTTCTTCCTACACTTCATTAATATCATTGGATCTAGGGTGTTGATAGGTTTGAAATGACCTAATCCACCAAAATGGATGAATGATATTAATGATAGTGTGAGTTGATTATCTTTTGTGTTTTCATTCTTATCTTTTCATCTTATTTCCTTTTGATCGATGAAAGTCTTAATATCTTGAGAATTCTATGGATTCTTGATAAAGACTAGATCAATTTGTTTTTCATTCTTATCTTTTTTCATCTTATTTTCTCTTGATCGATGAAAGTCTTAATATCTTGAGAATTCTATGGATTCTTGATAAAGACTAGATCATTTTGTTTTTCATTCTTATCTTTTTTCACCTTATTTTCTCTTGATCGATGAAAGTCTTGATATCGTGAGAATTCTATGGATTCTTGATAAAGGCTAGATCATTTCTTCTTCTCCTTCTTATTTCTTTTGATTGATGATCTTGATACATGGAGAGTTCTCCTACATTTGTCCCGACTCGATAAAAGATCAAATATGGAAGAGAATTGTATGCGGTGATTTAAGACTTGTGGAGGTATTTATCGTGTAGTCGCTATGATTTTTATCAAGCTTCTGATAAACCTCCATTGAATTTAAATCCGAGTACATCATTCACTCACCATCGATCTTCATTACTAACTTTGATAACATACTTGACAAGTTTCAAGATGGTTATCTTTAACATATAACAACTAACTTTAATTTCCGCCATTTATTATACCGCTCTTTATATTTCTCGCTTTATCACTTTATTTTATCATTTCATCATATTTACATTCCGTCATTTTCTCTTTGTCCATTTGGACGTTTATAATTCCGCTATTTTCTCTTTGTCCACTTGGACATATGTTTATGCTTCCGCTATTTTCCTTTTGTCCACTTGGACCATACTTTACTTTTATGCTAAAACACTAATAAACAACCAAAATCTAAAAAACACATAAGGCTCTCTTTGGACTATTGGTTACTATCCCTAGCATTTTGGAGATTCGGACTTATGGACTTAGTGCCTCTGGACTCTTATTTTGTTATTACTCTGCTGCTATTCTGTCTGTCTGACATTGGATTGTTGTCTGTTTGTATGTGCAGGTATTTCCTTGAAAGCCCTTGATGGTTAATTCCAAGGCATTGAGATAAGGATTTTACCCGAAAACAGCCGTTACTCTGCCCGATTTTTCGTCAGAATTTTCAATGTGCTTAATGAAAAGTGGTGCTAAGACAATAAGTTCATCTGGATCCCCCAAGTGTTAATGTGTTGGTATTGATAATTCCAAAGGATGGGAAATCTACCTTGACTCTTAATGTCAAGTGTTGGCTTCTTATTTCGGTTAGACCGTTCTTTTCCTTAGCTTTTATTTTACGCAATAGGATAGCCTCTTCATCTCCTCCCATTCTTAAATTTTCAAAGTCTTCTCCCTTTTTCCAAAACATTCTTATGTTTGCAAACTTTTCAAAACCTTTTCTTTAAAAAATATCTTTTGCCCTTAGTGGCTTTTCTTCAAAAGTTTAGACACTGTTAATCGTCGAAACGAGTGGTTATACCCCACGATTTTGAAATTGATTGATATAATGAGATCTTTTCTGCGTGAGAGAGCTAGTGGCATACTCGTCGATTTTATCCGAGTTGGAGCCCTTCTTTCATTAGCGATGCAAAGAACTCGTTTGTTCTCATGCTCAAGATCAATGGCTGAGTATTTCTCTCCGACGACGATAAAGTGTTTATTCGTTTTTAAAATGTTTTCCCAAAAAAGCGGAACTACATTAGCTCTGACTTCTCCATTGCACCGAGGAGGTATGTAGGCCCAAAGCTTAACGCTTTGCCGAGCTTATTTTAAAAATAAACAAACCCTTTTTTAACACACACACACAGATTTTCAAAAAGGTTCCCGTGGAGTACCGCGGATATGAGGGGTGCTTTAAACCTTCCCCTCATATAATCAACACCCGAACCTGAGTTCTCTTTCTTGTTTTAAAAACAAAACTTTGGGTTTTACGTTCTTTTCCCTTTTCCTTTGAAAAAATAAAGTGCGGTGGCGATTTCAAACGAAATATTGATTCGAGTCAATTTCATGGCTTCGATATCAGATTTTCCCCGCTACAACAGGAATGACATAGGAAACATGGTGATGTTGATGATGATTGTTTCCTCCCCTGATTCTCTTCTTTGAAAAGTCATTACCAAACTTCTTCACACTACCAGCTGAGTTACCTTCTTCAAGCAAAAATTCCTTTCGGACATCTTTTTCTAGAAGCGCTTTCATATCCACCTCTCCATGGGAGTCAGTAGGTGTACGGACTACTATCCTCTCAGGAAAGGATGAGTTCAGAATTTCAAGGAAGACCTTTGCCATCCTTTCTTCCATCATAGGAGGATTGACTTGGGCAGCAACTAGAGTCTCAACCAGAGTAGTCAGATGCTCCATACCAGCCTTCAAAGTAACCACCTCTTTGCAGAGTTCAAGAATCTCTTGTTTGATGCTTTCCATTTCTTCTTAGCACGAGCGTTGTACTGATGATACTAGGAGAAAGGAAATAAGGCTCTAGAAAAACTTCTTTAGAAAGCAGAACCAAATGCAGAATGATGCATGCAATGCCAGTGATTTTTTTTATTTTAATTTTTGAGTTTCAAGGAACTTAAGATATTAAATTGTAAACACTCAAACATTGGACTAAAGCCTTGATTAAGTTATCATCAAAATCAATCATCCATTTTGGTGGATTAGAATTTTCACCCCATCAACACCCAAGATCCATTGAGTTTGATGAAACTTATGATGTTTACAAGGAAAGACCTCTAAGTTCCTTGAAAATCAAAAGAAAAAGAGATTTCATGGATGCATGAATGCATGGTTTATGCATCAACCACAACCAAGAGCATGCAAGGTCACATTAGATCATAGTTCAAAGGTTCGACATCACGAGCATGGAGCCATGGGTCTACCCATCCCACAAGGCATGATCTAGGGAATTTTGTACCTGCCAATCGGGTTCTACAAAGGTTCCCAGAGTTTTCAATCTTCTATCGGATATTACCGGCACGCACAATTGCTTATGGGTGCCAATAATATGCCTAAAAAGACCTCGTCTGAGCGTAGTATCGCATGACAATAAGCTCAAATTGGTACTTGACCTTGTTTCTGCGCTACATCCTAAAAAGGCTTAGATGGGTTAAAAGTGTTCTAGGCCATTCAGCTTCTACGGACACTCACTATTGAAAGTAATAGCGTTCTTACGATGGTTCGTAACAACATCTACTACCTTCCATGAGGCCTCCACTGATTGGGGTTCCACCATATGACGCTCATGTTAAGGATTGCTCCTGACATGCGACTATTGGTCTTACCACCTCATATCTCAAGTTACTCACCAAAGTCCGAGTTAGAACTTTATCTCATCACAAAGGAACCATCGAGCACCAAAAATAAAAAAAAGAAAATAAACACATAAAGCACACAACAATATATACAAATAAAACACACAGATAAACAAAAATAGGCTTAACACACTTAAAACTGGATCCCCAGTGAAGTCGCCATTTTTCTGTAGTGGGGAAAATCTGAGACCGAAGCCATAAGATTGACTCGACTCGATATTTCGTTTGAAATCGCTACCACGCTTTATTGTTTCCAAAGGAAAAGGGAAAAGAACGTAAAACCCAAAGTTTGTTTTTAAAACAAAAAGAGAACTCAGGTTCGGGTGTTGATTATACAAGGGGAAGGTTTTAAGCACCCCTCATATCTGTGGTACTCCACAGGAACCTTTTTGAAAATCTGTGTCGTGTGTGCTAAAAAAGGGTTTGTTTTATTTTTAAAATAAGCTCGGCAAAGCGTTAAGCTTTGTGCCTACATACCTCCTCGGTGCAATGGAGAAGTCAGAGCTAATGTAGTTCTGCTTAAAGGGAAAACATTTTAAAAAAAAAAACGAATAAACACTTTATCGTCGTCGGAGAGAAATACTCAGCCATTGATCTTGAGCATGAGAACAGAGGAGCTCTTTGCATCGCAAATGAAAGAAGGGCTCCAACTCGGATAAAATCAACGAGTATGCCACTAGCTCTCTCACGCGGAAAATATCTCATTATATCAATCAATTTCAAAATCGTGGGGTATAACCACTCGTTTCGACGATTAACAGTGTCTAAACTTTTGAAGAAAAGCCACTAAGGGCAAAAGATATTTTAAAGAAAAGTTTTGAAAGAGGTTTTACAAACATAAGAAGGTTTTTGAAAAAAGGGAGAAGATTTTGAAAATTTAAGAATGGGAGGAGATGAACAGGCTATCCTATTGCGTAAAATAAAAGCTAAGGAAAAGAACGGTCTAACCAAAATAAGAAGCCAACACTTGAGATTGTGAGTCAAGGTAGATTTCCCATCCTTTGGACTTATCAATACCAAACCAACACATTACCACTTGGGGATCCAGATGAACTTATTATCTTAGCACCACTTTGCATTAAGCACATTAAAATTCTGACGAAAATCGGGCAGAGTAACGGCTGTTTTCGGGTAAAATCCTTATCTCAATGCCTTGGAATTAACCATTAAGGACTTTCAAGGAAATACCTGCACAGACGAACAGATAACAATCCAATGCCAGACAGACAGAATAACAATAGAGTAACAATATCATAAGGGTCTAGAGGTACTAAGTCCATAAGTCCAAATCTCCATAGTGCTCGGGATAGTAACCAATAGTCCAAAAGAGAGCCTTACACGTTTTTTAGATTTTTGTTATTTATTAGTGTTTTAGCATAAAAGTAAAGTATGGTCCAAGTGGACAAAAGAAAAATAGCGGAAGCATAAACATAGTGTCCAAATGGACAAAGAGAAAATAGCGGAATATAAACGTCCAAATGGACAAAGAGAAAATGGCGGAAACATAAACATGATGAAATGATAAAATAAAGCAATAAAGCAAGAAATATAAAGAGCAATATAATAAATTGCGGAAATTAAAGTTAGTTGTTAGATGTTAAAGATAACCACCTTGAAACTTGTCAAGTATGTTATCAAAGTTAGTGTCATACCCCAATTTTTGACCCTAAGATCATATATCATTCATATCCCAATCATTAATCAAGAGCTTCACTTGGAAGTTTTGTTTGTGGTGTTGCACTCACCTCATCAATAAGAGGGACCGTCAAGCACCAATGATTGTTTATCTTGTATGCATATTATACTAACCCAAATACCAAAAATATTGCTTTGTTTCTTTGTAGGCTTTTGTTTTGTAGGTACCAAGCCAAGACATGCAATAAACAAGGCATTTTCCACATTTTGGACTGATGAAATCGATTTCCCTCTTGGGTAAATCGATTTCCGTACAGCAATTTTCAACAAAATCACATTCTGGACAGCATGAAATCGATTTCCCTCCTGGGTAAATCGATTTCCCTAGTGTATTTTGCGCCAAATTCTCTTCTGGAACAGAGTGAAATCGATTTCACTCCTGGGTGAAATCGATTTCCTTAAGGCGAAATTCAAAAAAAATAGAGAGGGAAGCTTGATTTGATTTTGGCACCTATTTTCTTTGACCATTTTTGTCATTTTACCAATTTCCCACCTCACCAAAATAATTCCCTTCATTAATTCCATTTTAACCTCATTTTACCATTTTTTACCATTTAAATGCCACTTTAATCACCAATTAAACACAAGTTAATTAACCAAGAGCAAATGACCAAATTGCCACTACTCTTGCTCTCATCCTATAAATAGAGGCCACTACTCTCTCATTTCTCAAGCTTGGAGAGCCAAAAAATTGCTTGCAAATTCATTTCTCACCCTTTCCAAAACCCTCACCCAAAGTTCATTTTCATAAGATTAGTGAGATTCACATTGAATCTTGCTAATTTTGAACTAAACCTCCTACATTTCTCTCTTTTCTTTGGTTGTTCATCTCCAAATTTGAAGGATCTATACACTTTGTGCTTGCTCTTGAAGCTACTCCAAGACTTTTATTCAAGAAGTGGTAATTTGCTAGATCCATGATGTAGATCTTTATTGCTTGTGTTCAATGCATCTTTGATGCTATATTGATGATATTTGCTGGTTTTGTGATGGAAATTTCGTGCTCAAGTTGATGTGTGATCATAAGGTGTTTGTATATTTGTTCAAATCAAGTTTCATGCCTTTAAATGATGTTTTTGCTGAAATTTACACTGATGAAATCGATTTCCTTAAGACTGAAATCGATTTCCTGCTGAACGTAACTTGGTTTTTTTTGAAAACTGCACTATGGAAATCGATTTCCCCCTGCATGAAATCGATTTCCTGCTGGCAGAATGTGATTTTTTGCCTTTTTTATGCTTGTTTTGGCTTCCTTCTTCCTCCACTTCATTAATATCATTGGATCTAGGATGTTGATAGGTTTGAAATGACCTAATCCATAATATTAGATGAATGACATTAATGATAGTGTGAGTTGATTATCTTTTGTGAATTTTATTCTTCTTCCTCCATTTCATTAATATCATTGGATCTAGGATGTTGATAGGTTTGAAAGGACCAAATCCATAATATTAGATGAATGATATTAATGATAGTGTGAGTTGATTTTACTTTATGCATTTTATCTTCTTCTTCTCTTTTTTTTTTCTTTTTGATCGATGAAAGTCTTAATACTTTGAGAATTCTTATGGATTCTTAGTAAAGACTAGATCGTTACCTATTTTCTTTTCGTGCGGTATTGCTTTTGGAGAATGATCTACATATCATTTCTCTCGCATGCATTAGCACATAAAGTTTTGACCGGCCTCGTTGTAGGGTGATTTCTACATAAATCACTTGGCGATCTGCTTAACATAGCGCAATATTTCGTGTCCCGAATAAAAAAGATCAAATATGGAAGAGAATTGTATGCGGTTGATTTAAGACTTATGGAGGTTTATCGTGTAGTTGCTATGATTTTATCAAGCTTCTGATAAAGTTCCATTGAATTTAAATCCGAGAACATCCTTCACTCACCATCGATCTTTCTTACTAACTTTGATAACATACTTGACAAGTTTCAAGATGGTTATCTTTAACATCTAACAATTGACTTTAATTTCCGCACTTTACTATACCGTTCTTTATATTTCTCGCTTTATTGCTTTATTTTATCATTTCATCATATTTACATTCCGCTATTTTTCTCTTTGTCCATTTGGACATATGTTTATGTTTCCGCTATTTTCTCTTTGTCCACTTGGACCATACTTTACTTTTATGCTAAAACACTAATAAATAACAAAAATCTAAAAAACTCCTAAGGCTCTTTTGGACTATTGGTTACTATCCTGAGCATTTTGGAGATTCGGACTTATGGACTTAGTGCCTCTGGACCCCCTATTCTGTTATTACTCTGCTGTTATTCTGTCTGTCTGGCATTGGATTGTTGTCTGTTTGTATGTGCAGGTATTTCCTTGAAAGTCCTTGATGGTTAATTCCAAGGCATTGAGATAAGGATTTTACCCGAAAACAGCCGTTACTCTGCCCGATTTTTGTCAGAATTTTAATGTGCTTAATGCAAAGTGGTGCTAAGACAATAAGTTCATCTGGATCCCCAAGTGATAATGTTGGTTCAGTATTGATATTCCAAAGGAAGGGAAATCTACCTTGACTCACAATGTCAAGTGTTGGCTTCTTATTTCGGTTAGACCGTTCTTTTCCTTAGCTTTTATTTTACGCAATAGGATAGCCTCTTCATCTCCTCCCACTTCTTAAATTTTCAAAATCTTCTCCCTTTTTCAAAATATTCTTATGTTTGCAAATCTTTTCAAAACCTTTTTCTTAAAAAATATCTTTTGCCCTTAGTGGCCTTTTCTTCGAAAGTTTAGACACTATTAATCGTCGAAACGAGTGGTTATACCCCACGATTTTGAAATTGATTGATATAATGAGATCTTTTCCGCGTGAGAGAGCTAGTGGCATACTTGTTGATTTTATCCGAGTTGGAGCCCTTCTTTCATTTGCGATGCAAAGAACTCATTTGTTCTCATGCTCAAGATCAATGGCTGAGTATTTCTCTCCAACGACGATAAAGTGTTTATTCGTTTTTAAAACGTTGTTCCCTTTAAGCGGAACTACATTAGCTCTGACTTCTCCATTGAACCGAGGAGGTATGTAGGCACAAAGCTTAACGCTTTGCCGAGCTTATTTTAAAAATAAAACAAACCGTTTTTTAGCACACACGACACAGATTTTCAAAAAGGTTCCTGTGGAGTACCACAGATATGAGGGGTGCTTAAAACCTTCCCCTCATATAATCAACACCCAAACCTGAGTTCTCTTTCTTGTTTTAAAAACAAAACTTTGGGTTTTACGTTCTTTTCCCTTTTCCTTTGAAAAAATAAAGCGCGGTGGCGATTTCAAATGAAATATTGATTCGAATCAATCTTATGGCTTCGATATCAGATTTTCGCCGTTACAGTTAGTAGTAAAGATCGATGGTGAGTGAAGGATGTTCTCGGATTTAAATTCAATGGACATTTATCAGAAGCTTGATAAAATCATAGCGACTACACGATAAACCTCCATAAGTCTTAAATCAGCCGCATACAATTCTCTTCCATATTTGATTTTTTTTTATTCGAGACACGAAATATTGCGCTATGTTAAGCAGATCGCCAAGTGATTTATGTAGAAATCACCCTACAACGAGGCCGGTCAAAACTTTATGTGCTAATGCATGCGAGAGAAGCGATATGTAGATCACTCTCCGAAAGCAATATCGCACGAAAATAAAATAGGTAACGATCTAGTCTTCACCAAGAATCCATAAGAACTCTCAAGGTATTAAGACTTTCATCGATCAAAAGAAAAAGGAATAAAGATGGAACCACATTAAAAGTTCCTTCCATCTTTAAGTTCAATCACTTAATATTGCGGATTAGGATTTTCATCCCATCAACGCCCTAAGTCCATTGAATTTAAAGAGGAATTAGACCTCTAAATTTGTGATTCAAAGAAAAATAAGAATGGAGTAGAAGAAGAGAGATATATTGAACAATAACATCAAAAGCTCTCACCAAATGGATCATCAAGTATTAAATCCATAAAAGAAAATTTAAAACTATTTTTGATATTTTTGGTATATAATAAAAGAAACTACTACTAATATATTTTTTTTAGTTTTGAAAATTATAATATATATGTATATACATTTTATATCAAATAAAAAAAAAAAAAAGTGAAATCAAAGAAAAGGGAGGTGTAACTGTTAGAATGGTGCTGCACAGAAAATCCACTAGGCTTCCACATATCAGGCCCGATACAAATAACAAACCCAAGCCAGGGGTGCAGGGATTGATTCTGGGTACTGATAGGAATTCGGATTGGGCTTTGTAACCAGATGAGCCCACATCAACAATTGAAACACAAATCCATTTACAAAAACCCTACCAAAATTGAACCAGCAACCTCCTCTTCAACTTTTCTTTTCCACGCTTGTTCTCACGTTCCTCTCCTCTGTTTGGCTTCTTCAATTTCTCGACCTCTGCTCATTTCCAAACAAAAAAAAACAACAAATCACTCTCTCAATCGCCATGCCTCTCTCGATGCTTCCTCGGTTCAAATCGCGGATGAAATCGGAGATACGGAGTTGTGTCAGTGTTCCCGTGAAGACGATGTTGATGTGCTACGATTCGGTGATGATGTTGATGGCGATGCGTCGACGATGATGTTGCTTTGTTGCAAGAAAGTTGACGTTGAACGATGAGTGTTGTTACGGTTTTGAAGGTTTTGTGATTTATTTGTGTGATTTTATGTTGAATTTGCAGGTAGTTTTTTGAGTGAGTTTTGTGAAGGTGATATGATGAAGTTTCGGTGATGTATGATGATGAGGCTGGAGAGGTTTTTGATCGGAATGGATGGTGATGACGATGGATGTCGATGTTACAATTGCTTGCTTCAATTCTGCTTTTACAGGTTTGTTGGAAGAAGGTTGTTCGGGAAGTGATGATTGATTGAGAAGTTTCAGTGAAGGTTTTCTCTGGATTTGAGGTAATTGATGAAGGTGGTAGTATTGGTGATTTATTGTTGATGAGTTTTGGCGGAGGAGAACTTAGAATTTTATTTCTGCAGCATAACGATGCATTTTCTCCTCCTCTTTTTAGTATGATCAAGCTCTTATTTATAGGAGAGATTGAGTGAGGGTAGAATAGAGATTTGAGTGAGGATCAAGGGAAACTCGTGAAGAATGATGAGCTGGCAAGGTGGTGATGAAAACGTGACTGAAGCAAAATATCTGCTTTTGTTCAATTTGTTTCGCTGAAGGTCAAAGGTGTGAACCGTGAATTGCTTGTGAACCTTTGATGAAAGTTGGATGGAGGGCTGGGATTACATCTTGAATGAAGTTTTGATTGAAATTGAGTTTTTGATTTTCCTCTACTGAAATCTGATACGTGAGCCTTGCAAAAAAATCGTGACTACTTACTTGGTGTGGTCCACAACTACTTCTTCTTCATGGCTTTAAAAATCTTGTAAAAAAAAAGACTTGGACCAAAGATTACTAATGGGCCTTCAAGACTCAATTAATTTGGACCTTCATTTTATTGAATTGCACCTATTAAAAAGTAATAACAAAAAATATGATAGAATTGATTTATTAATTTTACTTAAAAACCCAATTTAAATCTAAATTGAATTTAAAATTAAAATTATAAATCCTAAAAAGATTTAAAAAAAACAACAATACTATTAATTATAACATGATGTATGAAATGAATGTATGTATATATTTTTTGAATTTTTCAAATGAAATGCAAATGAACACATAAAATGCGGGTCAAAAATTGGGGTATGACAATACTTGTTCAAGGTTGGAGAAAGATGTTAACCCTAGAAATCGAAACCTACCCAAAGCTAGTTCGTTGCATCAATGCAGCAATCCATCAAGACACCAACGATATGACTCTCAAATCTACCATCAAAGGTATAACCATAACCCTAGCTTCCTCTCTAATCTGTTAAATCCTTAAAATCCCTGATTCAGGCATTCATCTCTTTGCAAAAGAATGGGTTGGATTATACAACACCACTATGGATAGCGTTTATCGTGAACTACTTGTTGATACCACCAAACCCCTAGTGTCTTCAAATATGAACCCTGTCCCTTGTATCTTACACAAAATGTCCATTCACAATATCATTCCTCGAGCAGGAAGCTTAGAAAAACTGTCTAGGTATGACACTATGGTGATCTTTCATCTCCTAAACCGTCATCCCCTTCACCTAGGTTACCTCATCCTAAACTTTATGAAACACACATGCAAGAAAGGTAGAACTGCTCCCTATGGAAGGCTTTTGTCACTTGTGTTTAAACACTTTCACATTCCTACTGATGATGTCACATCCTTCATGGGTGCCGAATCCATTCATGGGTGTAGACTCTCTAAAATGAACATCCCTGTGCTTCAAATCCCACAAAAAACGAAAACATTTGGTCAAAATTGCTGATGTCAAGAAAAAGGTTAAAACCTTCACCACAAAAGACCAAGTTGAACCATAAATTGTTGATTCTGTTATGTCCAAACCAACTCATGCTGAAACCTCTAAAACTGATTCTCCACCCATTGAAAAAACTGAATCCCCCATCAAGGAACATGTCTCACCCTTCAATCAACCCACTGAACCACAAATCCCACAAGAGATCAACTCACCAATTCCCTCATTCACCACTCCTCCTAATCAATCTCTGCCCTCTGAAGACATCTTGTTTACCTCACCACCTAAAACTATGGCTGACCATATTTCTGTCCAAACATCTGAGTCTCAAGCTTCCCCAATCTCTCAAACTCCTGTTTTTGATCATTCTCCCTTACACTCTCCTGAACTTGACCTGAACATTGCATCCAACACACCTCCTCCTGATATGAATGATGATCTTGATGCCTTACTCTTTCAGCATCAAGTTCTCACTCAATCTTAGTGCATGACATACTCTGGTGGCTTTGATCCCAACGCTGAAACTTTGTATTCACTCATTCCACCCGTTCCTCAAAGCACTTATTCAACCATTCCTACTGTTGTGCACAACACTGAGTCAGACTTCACTGAAAATCCTTTTGCTCCCACTTCATCTCCTCTGCTCAACAATCCATCTTTAGAGAGTACCTTCAATGACTTCCTCAGCCAAGCTCCTATCTATGACTCCTATGATCTCCACCACAGTTCACATAACAAGAAATAACTAATCAAGAACCCTTTGGCTCTCTCAATTTGTCGTGGTTTAATACCACTTCTGCTGATCCTGTTCAAAACTCGTTCAAACCTTTTAAAGAGGATCACAAGGCTAACTCAAGCTCATCTCAGGATGACTTGTCTGCTCTTCAAAGAGCAGTAGTTAGTATTGGCAGACAAAACCAGGCATTCTTTGAGTGGCATTCCAAGGTGTTTCTTCCAAGGGCTTTTCCACTCATCCCACCTCCAATCATCCCAGATTTTGAATTTCCTTTTCTTCAGACTCCACCTCACGACTCTAATGATAAGGTGTAGTTGCTAGCTTCCTGTGCCCCCTTCGTTTTGTGGCTGTCCAAAGGGGGAGTATCTATATTTATGTTTTAATTTATGTCAGTTTATGCTTTATGTTAGGTTATGCTTTAACATATCAAACATCAGAAAAAATTAGTAGCAGCAGCTGTTTAGCTCTACTTATTTTGAAGCTGTATGCTTTTGTTTGGATCCACTTATTTTGAAAAGGGTTAATGAACTTTTTCGTCCCTTTAAATATTTCAAATTTCATTTTTAGTCTCTCCAAAATTTTCCTTCAAGAAATCGTCCCTTCAAAATTTTTCTTCCGAACTATTGGTCCCTAACGTCAAATTTCGTAGCTAATTGGTGGCTAAAGTCGTAGCTAATCTCTAGCAAATTTGACGTTAGGGACCAATAGTTTAGACGAAAATTTTTGAAGGGACGATTTCTTAAAGGAAAATTTTGGAGGGACTAAAAACGAAATCTGCAATATTTAGAGGGACCAAAAAGTTCATTAACCCTTTTGAAAATGTATTACTTTGTTTGGATCTCATCATTTTTTTAAATTGTATGATAACATCTTATGAATGATTATCTTGATTAAAATGGTAAAATGTATGTTTTAGATTGTGCTAAAAAGATGTATGCTATTTTTATCAAAAGGAGTATTTGTTCTATTCTGTTTCAAACATTTGCAAAACATGTGTTACAATATTTTTCTCAACCAGACTACTCAAAATTCCAACATTCCCAAAAAATAGACAACATATATTCAGGGGGAGCTAAAATCTAAAAACATCAGATCCTAGAACAAAATAAGTTAATATGTTCGCAGGGGGAGCTTAAACTAAAACAAAATCTAGAATAAGTTTGTCATCCTCAAAAAGGGGAGAATGTTGAAACACTTCTTAGTTTTGAGGACAACATGTTATCATCCTAACTCCTCTAACAAGTGTACCTTGCATGTCCTCTTATTGTTAGATCTCATATATTTTGTTTTAGCTTTAACATGATCTTATCAAAACATTGGCAAAAGCATTTGGTTCAAATGACAGCATATTCCATCCAATCAAAATAAACCAACATGCATCTATTCAAAAGATAATGATCATCTACTCAAAGGACTATCTTCTGTATCCTCAAAGTACACATCCAGCTAAGACAGATTGCTCATGTACTCAAAGGACTATATGCTGATATCCTCAAAGTATACATCCAGCTAAGAAAGATATTTCTTTGCCTTGCAAGTACAAACTGACATATTCCTACAAGCTTCTATATAACTAGCACCTCTTACAAAGAAGAACAACAACTTGGACATTCAAGCTTAATCTCATTTTGAATCAAAGTCAAAAAGCTTATCTTATTCATAAGAAAAGGAAGAAATCTTATCACTGCCAAATAGTGAATCATCTTCATATCATCCATTAAATACTTTTGTATATCCTCAAGAGATATAAAATCTTGGTTGTAACAGAGAAAAAGAAATATCTAAAGTGAAACTTTAGTGTGTGTAAAAGCCTTTTGAGGTTGTGTAAAGCATAACATTTTTATCCCTCTTTAAAGGATAAAAGTGTAAGATATAAGAAAATCTCACTGTGTGTGAGGACTGGACTAACCCTTTTGGTGAACCAGTATAAACCTTTGTGTGTTCTTTATTACCAGTCCTATATTTCTTTATATCTTACTCACACACATAAACTAAATTTTTAAGAGGTCACTATTCAATCCCCCCCTTTCTAGTGACATTTATTTCCAACAATTTTCAATCAAATCTTTTATCAATTTTTTCTCTCACCAATCACTTGATTCTTTGTCAATATTTCAACCCTAATTTATTCCACTATATATACTCATAACATGCAGCTAGCAAGGGGACGAAAATTGGTGGAGAAGAGGCAAGGTTTCAAAGGTGCAAAATTATCAAGAACTGGGGAAAATTCGTTTGGCTCTCTCCAAGCATTCTCAAAGCCAAACATTCGTTCAATTTAACTCATAAGGTATTATAGAGTAAGTCCGGGTGATTTACAGCATGTAATTGTGCCAAGAACTCGTATACCATAATCTCCATATTCATGCATGTTCTTGTTTTTTTGTATTACATAAACTATCATGTTTTAATGTGGTTTGATGATTTGTTCGAGTTTATGGCATGTATTAGAGAAGTTTTGAACCTTTAGATGGAAGCTACGACGTCAGAACCACGAGTTGCCATGGCTAGGGCTCAGCAAAGATATCTCTTCGTTCTCCTACTTCCCGGCCTTTTCAGGACAAACCAATCGCGCCATTGAATTCGCAGCGTCCAAATTAGTGGATCTGGGTGCTTATGATGTTTTTTTTACGTGAATTTGTTGAGTTTAATCTTGCAGGAAATTGCTATGAAAATTTCATAGCTAAAAGGAAGCAGAGCGGTAGCGAAATCGTAGCAAAAATATGGGTTGAAAAAGAAGGGGAGGATGAACAGTGCACTTGACTAGTTGAACAAGTGCGTGACACTTTCACGCGTTATTACTGGCCGGTCAAAATTTCCAGACCCTCTCTCCATCGTTGAATGGCTCCGCGTGCAGTAGTGGGTCCTAGTTTGACAAATCCTATTCAACACGCTATAATGTATTTAATTTTTAATAGCATTTTGATTTCAACTAACCAACACAGCAAAGATGGCAAGGCACACAGGCTGGTAACTATAGGGTTCTGGGTTTAATCCCAGGCGCCCTCATTCTCCTTCTTTTCATCGATTTTCTCACCCTTTTTCATACTTCTCCTTTTGCTTTATTTTGATTAACATTTAATTATTTTTCAACCATTCAAAAATCACACCATTTAGATTTAGGTCTTAAAAATCAAATTTTTTTATAAGGAATTTTAGAAATTAGGTTTCTTAGTTTAATCATTAAAAATCATCAAAAATATAAAATAAAAAAAGAAGGGATAATTTAGATTTAGGTTTAATTGATTTTTTTAATATTTATTTTCCAACACAATTTTTGATTAATTAGGATTTTAGTTTAATTCCTTTCATAAAAAGTCATAAAATCACAAAAAATATTAGTTTTAATTTTATTTTATTTTTATTCCTCAATATTAATTTTAATTGATTTAATTAGGATTTAATAAGATTAATTAATTAAATAACTTAATAATTAGTTAACTTAGATTTTTTTCACTTAAAATCCAAAACCTTAATGCTTCTAACCTTAAATTCCATCTCCTCTCTTCTAATCTCCGTCCACTTCTCTATTTTATCCGTAATTTAATTATTATTTTTATGTAATTGCTCTGATGTTGTAATAATTAATTAGTTTTATTTTCCGCATATTTTTTAATTAATTATGTAACTGCTAAGGGTTGTAATAGTTTTAACTAGGGCTTTTACTTTCCGCACCTCCTTATTATGTATCCCTCCCAAAGCCATGTAATAGCTTAGGACTCTTTTACTTTTCCGCTTTTACCTTCCGCACCTATAAACTGCTATAACTGCTTAGATGTATGATAATACGATTGTATGGCAAGATAAAACTGAACATAGAATACCCCTAACTCAAAGATAAATATCAGAATTGAATGCACTCTTTTCACACACTCACCTTTAGAGTAACCCTCTCTTGGTTGCCTTTCGATATTATGGTCAAGTCCCTCGAGCGTAGGGATGTCTTAGCAAGGTTGCCTTCAATTAAAATCATCATAGTCCCTTCGGTGTTGCCTACGATGAAATGATCTTGTCCCTCGAGTTGCCTACAAGAATGATGATAGTCCCTTCGAATGCTAAGACATTCTTACATGTTGCCTTCAATGACCATCCGATGACCATTCGATGTTCCTTTACATCCAATGCATAGGACTATGGATAGTACTATCACTCAAGGAAATGCTTAAAGTCTAGGAAAGACCTTACAAACTTAGGGTAGGTAACTCCTAATTGCTTGCTCAAATAAAAATGCTTTTCACACCACAAGTTCAATCAAAATTTCAAAACACTTCGTAAATATTTTTGAGGACTGACACAAGAATTATTACTAAGTTTTGCCTACTATTGGCACCTCCTTTTCAAACACACATGACACTCCCGATTTTCGAACAATTCAAACAAAAAGTGAGCTAAGCAATTAAGAGCCAATGGATAACCATGGATACAAAGGGTGCTTACACCTTCCCTTTGTATAACCTACCCCTCTAACTCAAAATCTTTTAAAAAGGTCTTTCCTGTTCTTTTTGCCTTTCCTAATTGGATAAAATAAAAATCGGTGGCGACTCTTGCTTACCGCAACATGTTTTGCGAAATAACAAAACAAAAAGTCAGTTCTCCCACCGTGTTACACCCCCAAATTGTGTTTGAAATCAATCATTCAATCAATGGCATTAAAGACTAACTCCATTTATAAGACTAATCATCTTAGGAGGTAGGATGACTTCAAACGATTCACTAAATAAAGCCGACTATTAATGGAGAGGGATATACTAATTGGAAAAAATATATGGAAATATTTATATAGGGAATGTATTGTGATATATGGACCGTTATAAAAAAATATTTTTTTATTCCCACACATCTAGTTGACGGTGTTATGGAAACAAACATAGAGATTTTTGCACCAAAAAGGATAAAGAAAATGTGTAGTACAATTTTAAAGCTAAAACAATTATCACTGCTGCTTTTGAAATTATGGCTTTTTTTGTGGTTCTCACTATAATTCAGCAAAAGAAATGTTGGACACCCTTACAGTTAGCCATGATGGGGAAATTTAAGTAAATGTGCTTGAATGAACATATTGATCCATGATTAGGGGTGTTCGCAGTGCAGTTTAGGCAGTTTTGACATAAAAAATCATCTGAACCGCAAGAGAAAAAAACGTGCGGTTCGGTTTGGTTCGATTGGCTTTTAGAAATAAAATCGAACCGAACCGAACCAAACCAATGAGGTTTGGATTGGTTTGGTTGATTCGATTTTTTTTTACAAAAATTTACTGAGCCATACATACACATATTGATGACAACATAACTTTGTATTTTGTCATTTATGCGTTATCAAATAACAACAAAATTCATTATATTTGAATAATAACTTTCCATTTAATATACAAAAATAATATTAAATAAAAGTGGAATGAAAAACATAAAATAGTAACATAAAATAATATCAAAAATATTATAATGAAATAGAAAAAAAGAGGAGATGAAATATTAGAGAAGATGAAAAAGAAAGAGCAGAAGAGACGCGATTAGATAAGAAGAGAAACATTAATAACATAATTAGAAGAGATAAAAGTAGAATAAAAATAATAAGATGAAAAAGAAAGAACTCAAGTTTTTTCCTGCCGCTACACATAACAACTAGCGCATTATCCGTAGAGCCTTCCATGAACGAACGCGCTCTGCTCCTCATCAATTATACTAGGAAGCACCTGTTTAACCCTATTAGAAATTGTTTTCGAAAGCAACTTCATGACAACGTTGCATAGGCTGATAGGGCGGAAGTTCTTTGCGGACATGGGATTCTTGCACTTCGGAATGAGGACTATAAAGGTATTATTCATCTCTGCCAGATCCTTCTCCTTATTCGAAACCTCCAGCACTAATTTCTTAACATCCATCCCCACTATGTGCCAGTATTGTTGGAAGAACATACTAGGCAAGCCGTCGGGCCCCAGAGCTTTTAGTGGGTTCATTTGGAAAAGAGTCTCATCCACTTCTGTTTCCGAGAACTTCACTCCACACATCTCTTTGTTCTACTCACTAAGTTTACCCCTCACCACATCACAAGTAGACTGAATATTAGTTGGTTGAGAAGAAGAAAAAAGGTCTGAAAAGTAATTAACCAAGACACTCTCACACTGGTCCCTTCCCCTCCACCACCTCCCTCCTTCATCTCTCAGCTTTTTAATTTGGTTTATTTTTCTTCTTTGATCAGCTTTCCCGTGGAAAAATTTTGTATTCTTATCTCCTTCACTAAGCCACAACACCCCACTTCTCTGTATCCACATAATCTCTTCCATCTTCAACAAATTATTTCTTTGATCCTCGAGAGCTTTATACTTCCTAATACTCTCCTGGCTGGACTCCCACATCTCGGATTTACTTAATTAATCCTCAATACGGTTTATCTCTTTTCAGATGGATCTGCATAGAAAATCCTTGAAATGGTGCCCAATGTCCGCCATAGATTTGATTTTATTGTACCCTGCCTGCCCATTACTGCTCCAATTCTGCAAAATGAGCCCTTCGCATCTAGCTTCTCTAGTCCATGCTTCCTCAAATCCAAATAAATACTTCCACTTCTCCTCCTTATCTGAATCCTGAATTTCCAGTACAAGCCTAATAGACGCATGGTCTAAACCGTACCGAAATAAATGACGCACGCTAAGAGGTTGAAAACGTGCAATACCCTCGTCATTAGCCAAGAACCTATCTAACCGGCATTGAATATTGTTGTTACCCCGTCTACCATTAGTCCAAGTGAATTCATATCCTTCAAAACCTAGGTCTTTAAGCCCACACTCCACAAGGGCTTGCCTCCCCCAGTTGAGTTGACCCTAAGTTCTATCATTTCCCCCTTTCTTTTCATGCTCCGCCAAAATTTCGTTGAAATCCTCCATACAGAACCATCTTTCCTCCCTACCTTTTTTGAAACTTTGAATTAAATGCTAGTTTTTCTACTTGTTATGATCTTTGGGAAGACCGTACACCCCAGAGAGAAACCACGGGACTCCATCTTCTTTATCCCTAACCGCCACATTAATATGATTCGGGTTAAGAAGTGACCTCCACCTTCATTGCTTTCGTCCACACCATAGCAATGCCCCCTGCCCCCTGCCCCTTGCCCTCTCATTTCCTTCCCCTCTACAATCCACAATAAAGCTCTAGTTCATGCTACACTTATGCTTCACGGATACAAACTCAAAATATTTCAAACAGGTCTCCATTAGAAAGATAAGAGAGGGATTTTCCACACGAATGAGCCTTGACAAGACTCGAACTGCCCGGGGATTCCCCAAACCCCGACAGTTCCAACTTATTATTTTCATTGTGGTAGGCGGTGCTGGCCTTCCAACACCACCTCTGTTGTTTTGTCAACTCCTCCCATTACTTCACTCTCCTGTTTCCTTTTTTTCTATCCATTTCCACAGTCTTCAATCACCCCATCAACTATCATTACATCAACAAGTTGACTCTTAAAACTCCCAATTCCTTTAATCATTTTGTAGCTTTTCTTTGGGGGGGCCCCTTTCTCCTAGTCCATTTATTTTTCCGCACCTCCTTCGATCCTAAATTGCAGTCAACTTGCTGTTTACCAAGAGAAATTGTCGATGTCCCAAGAGACTCTGCTACTGTTTCAAAATCAATGTTCCTTTCTCTATTCTCTTGAATGATCGTCGGACCTGGTTCTTTCAAAGCTACTTTTTATTTTGATTGCTGGACCTCCTGTTCCTCGATTTTCTCTTTCCCCTTTGTGTCACACCTACTAAGACCTGAAGAAGTATTGAATATATTTTTGCTACAAGTACATGAACTAGACTCCCTCTTTGATTGATCCTTCATCACTTTGGGAAGCGGTGATGCCCTCAACCATTGACCATAGGATAGCTCTTGTTCCTCTACGTCTTCAAATCCTTCTTCGTTAATATCTTTCAAGGCCTCACAGTCCTTAAGTTGGTGCCTTATTCTCCCGTAAATAAAGCAAAACGTAGGTAACCTCTCAAATTTGAAATGAACTCTAGGGTTTCTTCTCCTTGAATTTCACAACTGTTCCCCTCTTCAGCGGACTCCTAAGGTTTATTATGACTTTAATCCTTAGAAATCTTCCAATGCTGTGAGCGTCCTTCAAATCCATCTCCTCATACGAGCCTAGAATAGCTCATAGCTTCTTTGCAGTCGCCTCATATTTGAACATCAATGGAAACTCATAGATCCTAACCCAGAAGGTGTCGTAATGCATAGCGAGGTCAGAAGGTTGCTCTTCCCCTATGACCCTCTACAGTACCAATAAAGCTCTATCAAAGCTCCAAGGCCGACTCTTGAGGATGTATTCTGAATCTCTCTTTGTTGAGAACTTGAAGAGAAACAAGTTCTTGCTCAGATCTTGTATTTCTATTGGGTTTTTCAGTTTCCAAGCACCAACCATTGTGCTCTTGAACGCTCTCGAGTTAAAGCTACTTTCCGTCCATAATTTTCCAGTAATGGTTCATTGAAAAGTTTCTTTTTTGCTTACTTCCTCTGTTTCCACTTCCACTTCTTCCTCCTTCTCCTTGGAAAACCAGATTTGTTTCCATCGCTCCATCATCCACCAACCCCTACTACAGATACCACCACCACCACTATCCTTCAGTGAAACAGAACAGGAGACACTCCATCGTAAATACAGGAACACAAAACCCACAAGGGTTTGGAGAAAAACAAGATTGACTGGGAAAGGAAGAAAAATCACAGTCAAAACCCTAAAAGGAGCAATGAACGGGGAAAAATCACGATAAGTTCATAGAGAAGTATGAGACTCTCTCTAGACACGTGGAAAAAACTCTCTCATCGGACCTTGTTAATTTACTTACGTTTTTATTTTCAAAGTATAATAAAATGTAAATAAGAAAAATAAAATTATTTTACTAAAATAATTTATTATTTATAAAAGAAAGACATATTTTTAAAATAAAAAATTGTTTTACATCATTGATATATATTTCAATTTTTCATATATTATTCTTAAAGAAAATTTTATATCTTAAATTAAAAACAATTTCAAAATAAAAAATATTAGATACATAAATAAACAACACATTTTTCTCGTTTTTGAATTAATACATTATTTTCTTTAATTGTACAAAAAAAAAGTAATAGCCCGTGTGTTCACACGGATTTTGGTATGGTTACCCGTGCATTTACACAATACTGATGTGTCACCCGTGCATTCACACATGTATCGGTGTGTTACGCACATTTGTTTTCTAAGATATAATAAAGATGAAATAAAAAAAGACAAAATTGTCTTTCTAAAATATGTTATTATTTTTAAAAGAGATGATAAATCAGTTTCTACAATTACTTTCGTATATAAAAATATTTTAATCAACAATGTAATTATTCCAATATATAAATATTTTTGTTTTGAAAATATTTATGAAAATTTTTAAATCAATAATAAACTTGTTCAGTTATTATTCAATATTTAAATCAATAGCTCAATATCAGTACCATATGCGCGTACCATATCATTACCCGTGTGTTCGAACAGTTACTGGTGTGGTACACACACTTTTGTTTTCAAAATATAATAAAAATATAAATAAGAAAAACCAAATTATTTCTATGTCTAGGTGAATGCTAATTTTTTAAACTAATTAAAAATAAAAATTGATCCAAGTGATTATAAAATATTTAAATTTTCGTAGCTCAAATTAAGTGAAATAAACAGATAATGAACCCATCCAAATGCAAAAGGTAGATTATTTCCCGTTCCAAGCGGCACTATTGCAACCGGTGGTGGATGAGGTAATTTAAGATTCGATATCACTCGAAGAAGCCAGCTAGCAGTACCATCTCCATCTGCAATCTAGTGGGATACTCGTGCATTCGAACAAGTATTGATATGGTACACGCATTTGTTTGCATACTGTCATAAAAATATGATGTTGAAAAAATGATAAAATTTAAGAATAATAGTAAATTTAAGTTGAAATAATTATACATGTAGAAGATGAAATGAGAAAATAAAATTTATTAAAATTTTATTGACTCGCTACATAATTTGATCAGTTGTTTCATTTTCCACATTTCATATGATTTTTACGATATGAGAAAACAAATTTTATTAAAATTTATTGATTCACTACATATTTGAACAATAATTTCATTTTTCTCGTTTCATATAATTTTTACGATATGAGAAATCAAAATTAATTAAAATTTTATTGATACATTACATATTTGGATCAATAGTTTCATTTTTCCCGTTTTATATAATTTCCACAATATAAAAAAAGAATTATTAAAATATTATCAACTCATTATATATTTAAATAAATAGTTGCTTTTTTTTTTTCGTTTAATAAAATAGCCCCTATAATGAATCATCTATCCGGAGAGAAATGTAGTTTCTACTTCCCATGTACATTTGTATTGTATGATACATGTAATCTTATGGATCAATAATCATGTGAGACCTTGAATCTAAATATGTTTGTAGTGTCATCTGAAGTAATGCGCCAAGTCTCATTTATCTAAAAGCTATTTACATGTTTTATTTTATTGCATATTTGAATAAACGGTGATAACAACATTAATTTTAACAATTAGCATGTAATATCCTTCAGCATCTTGAAAGTTATTTTGAGCTTCATTATTTGATGAACAACAATAATACATGAAGTCAAATTATCAATTAGATTTACAATTAAAATTACAATTTTTTTGAGACAATTTGCATACAACCTCAAACTTCATGAGCCGTGAAAGATGAGTCTGTTGGCATTTCTTAGACACCAAGTCTGGTGACCATAATGGAAAATTAATGGAATTCTATATATCTCTAAAGATAAAATAAATTGCTTTTGGGTTTCTTCACTCAGTTTTTAAGGCCATTTGAGTATTTTCTTTTGAAAGAACAAAATGAAACAATTACCATTAACACAAGGCATAAGAAATGTTAGAAAAATCAATTCAATCAAATGGTTCGAGACTAAATCGTGAACGGAATCACTTTCCTTGTAAGTATTTCAAGCACTCTCTATATTGTCTTAGAGTTGGAACGCAAGAATACCCTGGATAATTCACCCTTACTCATGTCTGCACAAGACCGGTGAAAAACTCGAATGCAAGGAAGAGTGTCTGAAAGAGGAATTATGATTTTTTGTTTATTTCATTTTGGATTCATAAATGTGTATTTATAGGCCATGCATGTGTTGTTTCATAAGTTTGCAATTCTTGATGAAACAACATCTTTTCACCATATATTGCAATGGTTCGTCTATAATGACACAAGGCACCCCTTCATGAAATGTTGTAAATTTGAATTCAAAAAACAAATTTATGCAACAACCAAAAATCTATTACCATTTTTTGTCACATTAGAACACACTATGATAATTATTATCTTATAATTTCCAACAATCCCCCACTTGTTCTAATAATGACAAAAACTCATTCCAGAAATAAAAATATAAAGAGTGTTAATACAGTTAGGTATCTTTCGATTTAAAACTTAACCTTAGTGAGAATAACGCAAAGTTTAATCGGAATATTAGGTAGCAATGCTTTTAAACCATTAATCCATGTGATTAGACCGACGTTACCTTACACACACTCTTTAAAGGTTCTTCCTCTACATATCTCGCTTAGCACTTATTTATGGCCATATGCTATCTTGTTTCATGAATTTTTCATGAGAGAAACTCCAACTCTCACTTTGAGACGGCACCATCTCGAAATTCACATAGGTGAAGTTCATATTGCGTCCTTTTCCTCGAGACACGTACCCTCGGTATTGAACTTCATTAAGAGTTTTAAAATAAAACTCAACCCTCTTTTTAAGGTCAACATTATCACGAAATGTTCGACAATTATCCAAATCAACGACTTGTTGTTACCCATTGAAAATGTTGAGGTTAATGTCCTGTTAACGTAAGATTGGGTTTCCGCCGTTGTCGGAACTCTTACTCAAGGAGTTTCAACCCCATACCTCTCGAGGTTGTTTTTACTAAGTCTCTAGCCAGTGGCTTAGTAAATGAATTTCTCAAATTATAGATCGATCGTATATATGCGAGTAAATGATAACATCTTTAATCAATTTTCTCACAAATGTCTAAGGCCTCAGTGCCCAGACTTTCCATTTTACACTTATCTGAATTCTCTTGCTAAATTGGCTTGACTAACACATTGTGTTAACACCTTTGAAACATTGTATTTAGCCAATGGAACTTCCAACAGAAGGTCCCTCAACCATTTAAATTCTTTGACCAGTGGAAGCGAGATCCACACACCATGGCTCCATGGTCAAGAGAGTGATGCATGTTTGTTTCTTGCTCTTCCAAGAAATCTCACCTCCAACTAGTGTAAATATCCACTCAGTTGTAAATTTATGATCTCCAACACTCGATATCCAACTCATATTGGTATATCCTTCTAATATGGTAGGAAACCTGCCATGATGGAGGTCAAGATTTTGATTTGAAAAGATGATCGAAAATCCATGTGATGGCCTTCCAATACTAACTATTTAGATTTCTAGTAAATCTACTCATTTACTAAGTGCAAATGATATGTCAGGTCTAGTATATTACGTTAGAAAACCAATTGCACTTGCGTATTCTAATATAGCCACAACTCATCAATCATTGTTTTGACACTAAGATCAAATTGAATATTCACTTTCTAAAACGTGACAGTTTAAACTTATCAAGAACTTTCTCAATAAAGTGTATTTGACTAAGTTCATAACCCCCACTAATTTTGCATTACTTTGATCCCCAAAAGAGTGTGAACTAGTCTAAGATCTTTCATCTTGAATGTGGAAGTTTTCTCAATATGTTTTTAACCCCCACTATTTCACTTTACTTTGATCCAAACTGGTGTCTATCATTTCAAGATCTTTTCATCTTGAATGTCAAATCTAGAAACCTCTTTGTTTCTAAAGTTCCATTCATCTCGTTGATAATGATCAACATATAATCAATCATGGAGACAAGAAAATCACAATGTTTTCACACAATTTTGTGTACAAAACTTGTCACAAGAATTATTAGTTGAAGAAATATTTTTTGGATAATCATGCATGATGATGCAAGAAGGTTTTCAGATGAAGTGAGAGATGAAATTATGAGCAATTTAAAATAGTATAATATAAATTGCAATGAGTACCTTAGTTAAGTTTTCTTGTCTCAAATATTCACTTGAATTTCTATGTTCAACCTTCTTAATCAACTTCATCATTGACGTGCATGACACTTTTGATCCTTTTTCCTCTTTGATAACCTTTGTCTTCATCAAAACTAGATATAGAATATATTCTTCACAATATCCCCCTTTTGATGATGACAAACTCTTTGAATTCTTGTTTTGATAAGATTGAAAATTCTTCCTTTAACTTGTGTGTCTCCCTTTTAGTTTGTGTGTCTCCTCCTTAACCGGAGAATCTTACAATGATGAATTCAAACTTTTAATGTTATTGTTTCGGTGCTTGTTTTAATCCATACAAGGATTTAACAAGCTTGTACACTATTTATTCATTAACAGGCAGTATATAACCTTCTGATTTCTCCATGTAAATCTCCTCATCGAGATCTCCATTTTAGGAATTTCATTTTGACATCCTTTTGATGAACTATAAGTTCATGCAAAAACTAATGCAAACAATACTCTAATTGTTGTCGTCCTTGCTACTAGTGCATATGTGTTTAAATAATTAACACATTCCTTTTGTCTAAACACTTGGCTATTAATCTATACTTGTAGGTGTTTAGTGTACCATCTTTATGATACTTCCTTCTAAACACTCACTTGCATCCAACCAAGTATGGTTTGACATTGTTTATTCCATTTCATCTTGGATAACATCATTCCAAGAGGAGTCCTTAGAAATTACATCTTCATTGTAAATTTAGGACCATCTTCCACTCGAAGAATTATAGGAATCTTACAAACAAAATTCTCACTATTTTCTTCTACTAGATACAAGAAATATATCGATAATCGATTTTGTTCGGTTCTAGATCCTTAGACGTTCTGCTTATTCTATGTTTGATTTGTTTTTTAACAATCATTGACGGGCTTTCGGTTTGTGTTTCAACAATCCGTGGAGAACCTTCTTCACAAGGTTCTTATTTGTATGAATCTCGAATTCCTTATCCTTCGCAATAAGGTTCTCAAAATTCTACCTCTCATGATTCATTAATTGCATTTCACCCTATAAAAGAACATGAGTGTTTATTCCTTTCACCATCATATTAATTGATATTATCTTCTTTAAAGTTGCAACCTTTAGTATTAGTCACAAATAAATTCCAAATCAAATTGAACCAATTTTAGAGAAAAACAATATTTCAAACGATGTAAAGATGGCCATTCATAAACAATCATATATAGTTAAGGTTCAAAATTAGTCAAAGGAGCACATTGATCTGATGGTTTCCGTTCAAGTTTCTGCTATTGTTTTTCATGTTTATTTTGTTAAAAAAAAAAAAACTCTGAATTTATCCAAATAAATTCCAACGCATTCAGGATGGTGAACCAAACATATAACACTGATATTCTATAAAGCATTAAATCCATTCTCTATTTAAATCTTCATAGTCCAATTTAGTTAAAAGAAACAACACATTATGTTTTATAATTAAGAAACAGCCAAAGATAAAATCTTCATAATCCAATTCTTGTATTATTGTATGTTAGTAATATTTACCGTTTAAATAACACAATTTAATTTCAAATTTTTATGCCATTTCCAATGAAAATATTTTTCTAAAAAAAAAAACCCACTTTCACTTATATATTTCCACGATTCACTATCAAAATAAAAACAAGATCATATGAACAGTGGAAATTTATGATTAGTACGAAAACAGAGATCACATATTACTATTATTATATGTATCCAAATAATCCACAATGCATACATATAAATAAATTCTAACAACAAAAGGAATTAATTCTAACTGATATTATTTGTTCCATACTAGTATTATCCCGGAAAAAATTTATCAATTCATTTAGCACTTTTTCCAGCAGTATAACAGATACATTATTAATGATGAATCTATATATGTATACCTTTACGACACCTTAACAATATATTGTGATAACGAAATATATTTAAATCAAGTGTCGTTAAGCAAGACCAGCGCAACTATTATCATTAAGTAACTGATATTATTTCATATTGGTTTGCATACCTGGAAACTAATTTCAACACGGCCACTTTGAAGGTTGCGAACGGGAAAATCTTCCTCAATGGTGATCGAATTTCATCTTGTAGGTTGTACTTCCTAAAACAGGAACTTTTTTATTCATCTTGTAGGTTGTACTTCCTAAAACAAGAATGAAAGATTGATCTCCGGGGCTGTTGTCGAAAATCACACCATCTGGATTTAAAGAGTAAGTGTTAAATTTAGCACTTTTGTCTTAAAATACAATAACTTGTGTGAAGGTGGAGAAAAATACAAGAAAGGGGGGGATTGAATTGTGTTCTTTATCAAATTAAAATTCTCTTTCTCTAAATTCTTTTCTTTCTCTTAGTATCTCATCTTTTGGATATGCTTTAATGTTGCGGAAGCATGTTTGAAATGGAGTTGCATAACCAATGAGATATTCATTTTAACTTCTTTATATCATCAGAACTTCTGACTTGTCTCAGTACAGTTCTGAAGACATTTTGCATGAACGTTCTGAGTTAAATGAATTGTACAGAAAGTAAAAGACACATTCATTTTTCCTGATTCACCTTCTAAATAAGGCTACCTCCAGTTCACCTTCCTCAGGTGATTTGCCTCTCAACAGAGGACTTAATCCACTATAACCAAACTTGATTACACCTGCACGATCAATCGTCGTGACTAACAACCTGCACAGCTGTTTACGGTGATTTCCGGTAAACAACCGCTAGTCTTCCAAACTATAATAAATATGTTTTGGTTACTCGCAAGATCGACTAGATTGATCCTAGGACATAGTCAAAAAGGTTGTTATTCATGATAGTTCGAATTATGTCTATGGTTGGTGTGTCTCGAAATAAGAAATACTTAATCAAGGAAATAAAGATTAACAATCACCTTGTTATACACGTAAATATAACATCAGCGAAAGGTAAGTCAAAGATAAAACATAAGACAAAACTGTAAAAGTGCAAGAATCTTAAAGTGCAGAAAAGTTAAATGTTTCGAAAATTAGATGACATGAAAGTAAAGAGTGCAGGAATATAAATGACATAAAGTAAATGGAATGCAGTAATATCGAAAGATACTTGAATAAAGAAAAATACACATGTATTTAAATGATGTTGGTTTCATACGTACATTTCTCAGCGAACTCTTTCTCTTAACACTTGATACTTGAGTAATATGTGAGTGATTTATACAAAATGAACACACGGAATCCTAATACTAAGACCCTTATTTATACTAAATTTGACCCTGTAACACCCGTATAATTTTAATATTAATTTAATTGGATTATTGAATTAATAATTAGAATTATTAGGGGTTTTGTGAAAATAATGATTAAATGATGGTTTATGGCATTTGGGCCATATGAGTAATTAGTAAAAGAGGGAGGGTGGTTTTATAATCCTTTTTACTAAAATATTATTATTTTCATAAGCAATTGGGATTTGGGAAGAAGAAAGAACGTGAAAGAGCAAAGGGACTGAGCACACGAAGAACTGAAGGAGATCTGTAGAGGGAGAGACCAAAGATCAAGATCAAGTATCTGAGGTAAGGGGGGACTCTCCATTTAATCTCTATTATCGTGTTATGAGTAGTAATGTTGATTAGGAATATTGTTTGGTTGATTGATTCTAATTTCTGAAATATTCATCTGTGTTCATCATTGGGTTTGAACTGTTAATCCCTAACAATTGATAGATTTAGGGTATGATGAATAGAATTGGTTAGAGAATCATATGCTATTGTTTGTGGATGAATTTCGTACACGGTTAGATGCATTTTTCTGGTTTTTGGACTCAATTTCGTGGACTGGTATGAGTGGGAACGAATGGGTTTTTGGACTGTGTCGAATTCTGCAGGTTACTGGGCATTTCTGGTGTTTCGCGTATGAAACAGTGCCATACGCGTATGGCATGAGGCTGATACGCGTATGGGGGACACTCCCAAGGGGCTATACGCGTATGATACGCAGTTGCCCTGTCCCAAGAGCCATGTACTGGTGTGTTGCGTATGAGAGCGTATGAGGATGCTCATACGCGTATGAGAATAATTAAAGAGGAAAATTATTCTGGTGATACGCGTATGGCAAGGCTGATACGCGTATGGAATTGTGGAAAGAGGAAAATGGCTCTGGTGATACGCGTATGGAGAGCTGATACGCGTATGAGTTGGTTTACAGGCTATTTTGTGTTCTGGTGATTTGCGTATGATACGCGTATGAGGTAAGGTGATACGCGTATGGACGCGTATGTGTCATGTGATACGCGTATGGCTGCGTGTGTGTGAAATTTCTGTTTTGTGATTTTTCTGGAAAGTTCGATGATGTGTAACTTTCGATTGGTATGCCTGTTTGTGTACTGTTGAGTGCTGTGTAAACCTTGTGATGTGATTCTGTGGTTTACTGAATGATTGATTATGTTGAATGATGTGATATATATATGAACATGCTTGTTATTGATGATGATGATGATGAAATGAGTATAGTTGATGCTACTCACAGATTGGTAATGATGAAAGTATGTTATATATATGTTACATGCATTCATAAACATGAGTTGAATCCTATATGATGAGAGGATTCATCGAGGGGCAGAATTCCCATTGTGTGGAATTGGTGCTGGCAGGGCCGTTTCTGAATTGATGATAGATCGGTCGGTGGATGATTCCACTGGTGATGATTGGTACCACATGCATAGTGTCAGTTTCATACATGTGCATGATTTGCTATAACATGATTATGTATGTTATGTATTGATTGTTTGTTTGTCTGTGGACATATGATTGGTGATTGTCTGAATATGAAACGGTTGGGTGAATGATATAACTATGATATGTTATTATTTATGATGTGATAACATTGGTTAACTGTGATGAGACTCACCCTTACTTGTTGTCATTTTTCAGATTGAGGATAGCGGCGTGACTTGATGAGGATTAGCTCATAAGTCTGTTTTTGGTTTTAGTGTCGGTGTCATGCTCTGGTAGATGTAACACTGGGAACACGTTTGTGTATGAGTTTGATTATAACTCTGTTTGGTTGTTGATTGAGTCAGACACATTAATGATGAATGTGGACTCTTTGTGTTTTTAATTCCGCTGTGTAAAACATAATCTTGTTTAATGAGTTATAAATTCAGTTGTTTTCAGTGAATGCATGACAGGTACCGACGTGTGTTTTATTATTTATGAATTGTGATACCCCTTGCATGTCTACTCTGATTTATTAATTGTTTAATTGCCGCGGGTTATTAGAGGGGTGTTACAATAGTGGTATCAGAGCATAGTCGGTCGTTGTGACCAGAGTCTTGTGTCAGTCTTTTGTGTATGCGACTAATACGAGTTATTGTCGATACTTTTGTTCTGACTGGGTTATTTGTAATTAAGCAGAACAATGGCTGGAAGAGGAAGAAACGATGATGCTCTCGCTGAGGCTTTGGGCATGATTGCTGGTGTGCTTGGAGGAGGGACTGTAGGAGCAGGGATTGGTGCTGATAGGCAACTGGGGAATTTTCAGAGAAACAATCCTCCAATGTTCAAAGGCACGCATGATCCAGAGGGTGCTCAGAAATGGCTCAAGGAGGTTGAGAGAATTTTCCGAGTCATTGACTGTGCTGAGAACCTTAAAGTGAGGTTTGGTACTCACATGTTATCTGAGGAAGCTGACGACTGGTGGTTGTCAACTAAGGCTGAGCTGGATGCTGGTAATACAGCAATTACCTGGGCTGTATTCAGGAGGGAATTTCTGAGGAGGTATTTTCCTGAGGATGTCAGGGGAAGAAAAGAAGTTGAATTTCTGGCACTGGTGCAAGGCAATATGTCGGTGCCGGAGTATGCTGCCAAGTTTGTGGAATTGGCAAGGTACTATGTGCACTATAATGAGGACGAAGCCAGTGAATTCTCGAAATGTGTCAAATTTGAGAATGGTCTTCGTGACGAGATCAAGCAAGGTATCAGGTACCAGAGGATCCGGAGGTTTGTTGACCTGGTGGATTGTAGCAGGATTTTTGAGGAAGATAGCATCAAGCTGAAGTCATCTCACTCTCGCGAGTTAGTTGACAGAAAGGGTAAGAAGCCTATGGATAGAGGTAAGCCATATGGTAGGGGTAAACCTGTTGATTGGAAGAAACCCAGTGGGGGAGATTCCAGTGCTCGTATCAGGTGTTACAATTGTGGCGAGATGGGACATCGTAGGAATGAATGCAAGGTTGATCAGAGGAAGTGTTACAAGTGTGACCAAGTGGGTCATATTGCTGCTGACTGCAAGAAGAGGATTGTGACTTGTTTCAACTGTGGAGAAGAAGGTCACATCAGTCCTAATTGTCCTAAGCCAAAGAAGAACCAGTCAGGAGGAAAGGTTTTTGCTTTGACCGGGTCAGAGACTACTCCAGAGGACAGGTTGATTAAAGGTACGTGTTTCATTCATGGCACACCTTTAGTTGCAATTATTGATACTGGAGCAACTCATTCTTTTATTTCTTTGGATTGTGCTATGAGATTGAATCTTGAGATATCTGATATAAATGGAAGTATGGTTATTGACACTCCTGCGTCGGGTTCGGTAACTACTTCGTCTGCATGCTTGAATTGTCCGGTTGACATTTTTGGTAGAGAATTCGGGATGGATTTAGTATGCCTTCCGTTGAAAGAACTTGATGTAATCCTGGGAATGAACTGGTTGGAGTTCAACCGTGTTCATATCAACTGTTTTACGAAGACGGTAATTTTTCCTGAAGAGGTTAGTAATGGTAATCTGGAGATGACCGCTAGACAGGTGAATGAGGCTATCGGTGATGGTGCAGCAGTGTTTATGTTGTTTGCATTGATGAATGTGAAGGAAAAAGTAGCGAGTGGCGAATTGCCTGTGGTGTGTGAGTTTCCAGAAGTCTTTCCAGAAGATGTGAATGAATTACCCCCGGAAAGAGAGGTGGAGTTTTCGATTGAATTGGTTCCGGGAACTAGTCCAGTGTCGATGGCACCGTACCGTATGTCGCCGTCTGAATTGGCTGAACTAAAGAAGCAGTTAGAGGAATTGCTTGAGAAGAAATTTATTCGTCCTAGTGTTTCGCCGTGGGGTGCGCCTGTGTTACTGGTAAAGAAGAAAGAGGGTTCAATGAGGCTGTGTGTAGATTACAGACAATTGAACAAGGTTACTATCAAGAATCGGTATCCATTACCGAGAATCGATGATTTGATGGATCAACTGGTTGGAGCGCGTGTATTTAGCAAGATTGATCTGAGGTCTGGGTATCATCAGATACGTGTGAAAGATGACGATATTCAGAAGACTGCTTTTAGAACGAGGTATGGACATTATGAGTATTCTGTAATGCCGTTTGGGGTTACTAATGCACCTGGTGTTTTTATGGAATATATGAACAGGATCTTTCATCCTTATCTCGATAAGTTCGTGGTGGTATTTATAGATGATATTCTGATATATTCTAAAAATGAGGAGGAACATGCAGAGCATCTCAGAACTGTGTTAGAATTGTTGAAAGAGAAGCAACTTTTTGCCAAACTGTCGAAGTGTGAATTTTGGTTAGAGAAAGTCAGTTTTCTTGGGCATGTGATTTCTAAGAATGGTATTGCTGTGGATCCTACAAAGATTGAAGCTGTGTCTCAGTGGGAAGCTCCGAAGTCGGTATCAGAGATTCGTAGTTTTCTTGGTCTTGCAGGTTATTACAGAAAGTTCATTGAGGGATTTTCAAAGTTAGCATTGCCGTTAACTAAACTGACCAGGAAGGGACAAGCCTTTATTTGGGATGCAAAGTGTGAAGAAGGATTTCAAGAGCTTAAGAGGAGATTGACTAGTGCTCCTATCTTGACTTTGCCAAGTCCGACAGAATCATTCGTGGTTTATTGTGACGCATCACTGATGGGTTTAGGTGGTGTATTGATGCAGAATCAACAAGTGGTCGCTTATGCGTCGAGACAACTCAAAGTGCATGAAAGGAATTATCCGACTCATGATTTGGAGTTGGCAGCGGTGGTGTTTGTTTTGAAGTTGTGGCGACACTATTTGTATGGTTCGAGATTTGAAGTGTTCAGTGATCACAAGAGCTTGAAGTACCTCTTTGATCAGAAAGAGCTGAATATGAGACAGAGAAGGTGGTTAGAATTTCTGAAGGATTACGATTTTGGTTTGAATTACCATCCGGGTAAGGCAAACGTCCTGGCTGATGCATTGAGTAGGAAAACTTTGCATATGTCTATGTTAATGGTGAAGGAATTGGATTTGATTGAACAGTTCAGAGACTTGAGTTTAGTGTGTGAAGGTACTCCTACTAGTGTTAAATTGGGTATGCTGAAGTTGACCAGTGGTATTCTTGAAGAAATCAGAGAAGGTCAGAAAGCTGATGTTGGATTGATTGATAAGTTGACTTTGGTTAATCAAGGCAAGACTAGTGAATTCAGAGTTGACGAGAATGGTATACTAAGGTTTGGTGACAGAGTTTGTGTTCCTGATGTTGATGAACTCCGAAAACGTATTTTGGAAGAAGGACACCGTAGTGGATTGAGTATTCATCCTGGTGCTACTAAAATGTATCATGATTTGAAAAAGTTGTTTTGGTGGCCGGGAATGAAGAGGGAAATTGCTGAATTTGTGTATTCTTGTTTGACTTGCCAGAAGTCGAAGATTGAGCATCAGAAACCATCTGGGTTTATGCAACCGATGTTTATTCCTGAGTGGAAATGGGATAGCATATCAATGGATTTTGTTTCGGGTTTACCGAGAACTGTCAGAAATTGTGAAGCTATCTGGGTTGTGGTAGATAGGTTGACGAAGTCTGCACATTTTATACCGGTGAGAATGGATTATCCGATGGAGAAGCTAGCTCAGTTGTATATTGAGAAGATAGTTAGTCTTCATGGTATTCCATCAAGTATTGTGTCGGACAGAGATCCGAGGTTTACATCTAAATTCTGGGGAGGTTTGCAGAAAGCTTTGGGTACTAAGCTGAGATTGAGTTCTGCTTATCATCCGCAGACTGATGGACAGACTGAGAGGACGATTCAGTCGTTAGAGGATTTATTACGTGCTTGTGTGTTGGAAAAAGGAGGTACTTGGGATAGTTATCTGCCTTTGATTGAATTTACCTACAATAACAGTTATCATTCGAGTATTGGTATGGCTCCGTTTGAGGCTTTATATGGTAGGAGATGTAGGACGCCGTTGTGTTGGTACGAATCTGGTGAGAGTGCTGTGATTGGTCCAGAAATTGTACAACAGACTACAGAGAAGATTAGAATGATACAAGAGAAGATGAAAGCTTCTCAGAGTCGACAGAAGAGTTATCATGACCAGAGGAGGAAAACACTTGAGTTCCAAGAGGGAGATCATGTGTTTATGAGAGTTACTCCTATGACAGGGATTGGTCGGGCATTAAAGTCAAAGAAGTTGACTCCGCGTTTTATTGGACCATTCCAAATTTCTGAAAGGGTGGGAGAAGTGGCTTATCGTATCGCTTTACCGCCGATGCTTGCGAATTTGCATGATGTGTTCCACGTATCTCAGTTGAGGAAATACATTTCAGACCCGTCCCATGTGATCCAAGTAGATGATGTACAGGTGAAAGATAACTTGACGGTTGAGACTTTACCTGTGAGAATTGAGGATCGAAGGCTGAAGCAATTGCGTGGCAAGGAAATAGCTTTGGTCAGAGTAGCTTGGGGAGGACCAGCTGAGGGAAATGTTACCTGGGAGCTTGAGAGTCAGATGAAGGACTCTTATCCAGAACTTTTTACCTGAGGTATGTTTTCGAGGACGAAAACTCTTTTAGTGGGGGAGAGTTGTAACACCCGTATAATTTTAATATTAATTTAATTGGATTATTGAATTAATAATTAGAATTATTAGGGGTTTTGTGAAAATAATGATTAAATGATGGTTTATGGCATTTGGGCCATATGAGTAATTAGTAAAAGAGGGAGGGTGGTTTTATAATCCTTTTTACTAAAATATTATTATTTTCATAAGCAATTGGGATTTGGGAAGAAGAAAGAACGTGAAAGAGCAAAGGGACTGAGCACACGAAGAACTGAAGGAGATCTGTAGAGGGAGAGACCAAAGATCAAGATCAAGTATCTGAGGTAAGGGGGGACTCTCCATTTAATCTCTATTATCGTGTTATGAGTAGTAATGTTGATTAGGAATATTGTTTGGTTGATTGATTCTAATTTCTGAAATATTCATCTGTGTTCATCATTGGGTTTGAACTGTTAATCCCTAACAATTGATAGATTTAGGGTATGATGAATAGAATTGGTTAGAGAATCATATGCTATTGTTTGTGGATGAATTTCGTACACGGTTAGATGCATTTTTCTGGTTTTTGGACTCAATTTCGTGGACTGGTATGAGTGGGAACGAATGGGTTTTTGGACTGTGTCGAATTCTGCAGGTTACTGGGCATTTCTGGTGTTTCGCGTATGAAACAGTGCCATACGCGTATGGCATGAGGCTGATACGCGTATGGGGGACACTCCCAAGGGGCTATACGCGTATGATACGCAGTTGCCCTGTCCCAAGAGCCATGTACTGGTGTGTTGCGTATGAGAGCGTATGAGGATGCTCATACGCGTATGAGAATAATTAAAGAGGAAAATTATTCTGGTGATACGCGTATGGCAAGGCTGATACGCGTATGGAATTGTGGAAAGAGGAAAATGGCTCTGGTGATACGCGTATGGAGAGCTGATACGCGTATGAGTTGGTTTACAGGCTATTTTGTGTTCTGGTGATTTGCGTATGATACGCGTATGAGGTAAGGTGATACGCGTATGGACGCGTATGTGTCATGTGATACGCGTATGGCTGCGTGTGTGTGAAATTTCTGTTTTGTGATTTTTCTGGAAAGTTCGATGATGTGTAACTTTCGATTGGTATGCCTGTTTGTGTACTGTTGAGTGCTGTGTAAACCTTGTGATGTGATTCTGTGGTTTACTGAATGATTGATTATGTTGAATGATGTGATATATATATGAACATGCTTGTTATTGATGATGATGATGATGAAATGAGTATAGTTGATGCTACTCACAGATTGGTAATGATGAAAGTATGTTATATATATGTTACATGCATTCATAAACATGAGTTGAATCCTATATGATGAGAGGATTCATCGAGGGGCAGAATTCCCATTGTGTGGAATTGGTGCTGGCAGGGCCGTTTCTGAATTGATGATAGATCGGTCGGTGGATGATTCCACTGGTGATGATTGGTACCACATGCATAGTGTCAGTTTCATACATGTGCATGATTTGCTATAACATGATTATGTATGTTATGTATTGATTGTTTGTTTGTCTGTGGACATATGATTGGTGATTGTCTGAATATGAAACGGTTGGGTGAATGATATAACTATGATATGTTATTATTTATGATGTGATAACATTGGTTAACTGTGATGAGACTCACCCTTACTTGTTGTCATTTTTCAGATTGAGGATAGCGGCGTGACTTGATGAGGATTAGCTCATAAGTCTGTTTTTGGTTTTAGTGTCGGTGTCATGCTCTGGTAGATGTAACACTGGGAACACGTTTGTGTATGAGTTTGATTATAACTCTGTTTGGTTGTTGATTGAGTCAGACACATTAATGATGAATGTGGACTCTTTGTGTTTTTAATTCCGCTGTGTAAAACATAATCTTGTTTAATGAGTTATAAATTCAGTTGTTTTCAGTGAATGCATGACAGGTACCGACGTGTGTTTTATTATTTATGAATTGTGATACCCCTTGCATGTCTACTCTGATTTATTAATTGTTTAATTGCCGCGGGTTATTAGAGGGGTGTTACAGACCCTAACGGTCCTACACTAATCTGATGCCACGTTATTCTTCGAGAATCCCTGGGATGCCATCTGTCTTTGTGCAGTTATATAAACTACTTCGAAATTCAAATCCTCCCGCCTGAATTCTCTTTCGACGCGTGGCAACGTAATCAGAATCGAGAATGCCACGAAAACACGCTAAGCTTCAGTACTTCGCATATTTCGCAAAAACGTCTAAGTCCCAAAGACCATTCTTTTCGAATTTAGCTTCGGCACTCACTATCTTTGTTCCAACTTAAACATCATTCTCGAAGCATGGCCATCAGTAGCCATTTTTATCTTCAAAGATGATCATCAGTAACCATCTTCCTTTGAATTCCAAATCTTCGAAGGATATTCTTCTCAAACGAAATCTTCAGCTAACAAATTGCCCCCAATAAATGCCTATTTCGAAAATTAAGAGAAATAGGCGTTTCTTGTTATAATAAGATTTCGTTTTAGAGTTCCGAGACTATTGACTGACGTCATAATCATTTATGACTCTGTTTCCAAAACGTCTTGTCATTTTCAAAGATGTCTACTCATAACTAACATTCCCACGTTATGGTCTTACTTCATGATCATTACTCCTATATACTAGGAGTAAAGCTAATAACTATTCGACCGCCGTTGGATTAAATCAACGCCTGCCGCGTGTTTCTTGGCTTTTACCCAAAAGATTTGAAAGGGTTTCCGTTAAACCTTTAAATACTTGAACTCCTACCCTCATATAACTTTCACCTCTATTTCCTCATTCTTTCCACAGAAAAGAACGTCTCTGGTTACATTCAAACCCATTTCCCAAATCAAACTTACTCATGGCGTCTTCTTCAAACGTTCTTCAACCCGCTTTGAAACTTCAGAAATCTACACAGATGGGGGATCAAGAGTACATACCAAACCCAAATACTGCAGAAGTGCGCGCCATTTATGCTTCTCAGGTAATCATTCCCTTTGAACTTTCTGGAAAAACTCATGCCTTCATGGGTCCTTTACCAGGAGAAACTAACTCCTCTTTGAATAAATTCTTTCCTGCTTATTATAAAACTAGGCCTCTAGTTAGCAAGAATAGGATAGATGAAGATGGTCATCCAATCTTAGCAGATCCTGACCGCGCAGAGGACACTTCGACTGCGACCCTTTCAACCTTAGAGAAAATTAGGTTAAACTATGTAACCAATTTTGTGAAAGTCTTTAGGTCCATTCCTTTAGCAAAAGATCCTGAATTGTACTATGCCTGGCTAGCAAGGGTAGAAAAACAAAAGGCATCTTTCTGGGAACAATTAGGGATTTATGACCTAATTAAATTATCTAAAACAGGTCTAGAATATAACCAAACCATGTTAGTAGCGTTAGTCCACTTCTGGGATGCTTCCCATAATACTTTCCATATTCCGTGTGGAATGGTCACTCCCACCCTTTTTGACATAGCCGCTATCACAGGGCTTCGACCAACCGGAGAAACCTTTGACCCCAATGTCATGGATACTGATACCATCAACTTTAACGAAGCGACAGTTACTTATACTGCTTTTATCCAAAAATACCATGACGAAGCAAATGCAGTAGTTTCGGACGAAGAACATATTGCTTTTCTAGCGCTATGGCTTTCGAGGTGCGTTTTCTGTTCTAGGTCTATACAGGTAGCAAAGAGGTACCTTTGTATGGCTAATCAGCTACATGCTGGCAAAAGATTAAACCTAAGCCAGTTAATTTTAGGATTCCTCTATGAAAACCTTGGTGAGGCAACAGACCTCGTTAAGAGTTATAAATCAGGATCTCTGCTCTTTGCTGGTCCTTTCTGGTTTCTGCAACTGTGGCTCAATGCTACTTTCGAAGCTCACCTCCCATTTCGAGGTATTGTCAATGAAGAAGATCCAAACATAAAAAATCGAACTGTAGAAGGAACACGGTTGGCTCTGCTCACTCCAAAAGAAGAAACTGGGAAGCTTCGTGAACATTTTTTAGCATATACAATGATGTTCGCCCAACGTTATCAATTCAGCCCTTCGATGGCTCCATTCGTAAACAGGACAGTGGGTCCTGAATGGTTCACTCGAAAGTTTCCAGCAATGTCTCAGGATCAAGAGGTTGAATCCATGACCATTTGGGAAGCTTTTCTCACTCCAAGGCTATTCTATAACCGACTTCGACCCTCCAAGGGCCAATGTGTTCTCCTTGGCTACCAACCAAACCTTGTATCAAGACAGTTTGGATTAGTCCAGATGAAATCCAAATGCTTGTATGACAAGAGGAACCACATGTGTCTATACACTTTACATCTAACTGAAGAAGAGTGCGAGTCCAAAATTTCCAGATACGCTGGTGTTACCAATCTTTCTCCTATTTCTTTCGAACCTGCCCTTTATTCTACTCCAGATTTCCATCAATGGTGGATAGATTACTACACCACACAAATCTTTGATGTTGAGAGCCTTACTCGAGAACTAACCGCAGCTTTTGCTGATGTGCAGGAAAACTTTCACAAAGGTACTTCGACCCATATTAAAGAAATCCAAGCCTTTCAAAAATTCTTTGAGACTATCTACAGGCCTGATGATCTTAGTCGGACCGTTCGTGAAGCTGCAGTCATTTTACGCGAAAAGTTTTTTGCTAAACTGGATAAGTTGAAACTGCCCTCGTCTGTTCGACCAGAACTGCGTTATGAAGTGGCTTTCAAACTTAATCCTCCAAAATTCCCTCCACTGCCAAGTGCTGATTTTGGTGTGGCTTTAAGCCCTCCTTTCCCAGACTGGTTCGTGTGTGGGAACGCTTTTAAAATTCTTCAGGAAAGCACTAAAAAACGCGCTGAACGAATGGTCCCGACTAAGCATACCCTGGATACTTTTAAAGGACATCTTCATATAGATCTTGAACATGTTCGTGTCTTGACTCCAATACCTGAAGGTTTGGGTTTAGAAAACTTTCGACTAACTTTTCTTTTTTCGCTGAAATACTAATTCCAGTTTTAACTACAGCCGTTGCTCGAAAGAGAAAGATCAAAGAAGCCGCTGTACAAAAGGATTCTGGAGTTTCGAAGAGCAACAAGACAAGTGGGAGTGATTCTACCATGACCGGCAAGAAACCCATGGTACATACGCATTTTATATTCCAACTTATATATTCTGTGGATAGTACTTACTTTGCTCAATTTATATTCTTCAGACTTCGAAACCTCCGGTACATTCGAAGCGGAAAGCTTCTCAAACAGTTGTTTCAGACGATGAAGACAAATCTCCTCCTCGCACCAGGCAAGGACACAAGAAAAGACAGAAGGCTGTCACTCCTTCAGGCAAAGAAAAGGGGTCTGGTTCTTCGAAGATTACTTCGCCAAGTGATAAAGTGTCTTCTGAAGAGTCACCCCTGAAAGCCGCTAGTAATGTCCTCGTTTTGGAAAGCCATAACTCAAGTCCAGATAATATTCCAGCCAAGATATTTGAATTTCATAACATAATCATTTCTGTAAATTTTAACGTAAACGATCAAGTTGACATTTTACCTTGTAACTGTAGGACGATGCTGGCACAGCTACTTCCAATCTTAAGGCTTTCGATCTCGCCATTGACTTTGATAATCTCCAAAGTAAGCGTATGTTCTTCTTTATGACGAATAAATTTTTTCCAACCGTTCCAACATGATTAATTCTAATTTTTTGACGCAGATCTTTCTCAATACCAATCTCACGTGCTCTCCCCAGTCCTCGAAGATACTCAACCTCTTGCAACTATCATTCCTACTACGGCAGTTGAAGAAAGCCATTCAACTGATGATTCTCCTCCTACTCATACGAACGACAATATGGGAGAAGATCGTCAGGGTTCAGGTAGCGTCAATGCAGCTGAACAACCAACTGGTAGTGAAGATACTGTGTCTGAACAAAATGCTATGGAAGAAACCTCCAAATTGGCCAAAACCGATCTTCACGAAACTTCGACCTTTGGGACCGTAGTTACTTCTGGAACTACTTCGACGCCTGCCCCAACAAAGCCTACCCCTTCAGAATTGGAGCAACTTAAGCAAACTGATCCTCTCAGCTTCCTCAAGGCCATGATGAATATTGATAATATTTCGTACTCTGAGCTCGAAACTTCTCCAGCTGTTCAGACAGAATCTGGTGACAAAGAGGATACTTCTGGTCTTCTTCATCAGATAAAGGAGAAGTTCTTCGAAACCAACCTTGTCGAAATTCTTAGTAAGGATCCTACCAAAGGTCATAGCTTGAACCAAATTTTGAAGAAGGTGGATCTACTTATGGTTTCAAAAGAAGTCTCAGAGGTGATTGTATTGCTAAGCTCTCTAATCGAACAGCTTCAGTCTAACATTCTTCGGAAGCAAAATGTTGACGAACAACTCACTGCGAAGATGGCTTCTCATAGTTCTTCATGGAAAGCTGCTACTGATGCAACCAAAAAGGGTGACGCCCTTAAGCTAAAGCGCTTGAAGAATCAAGAAGTGTATGACGAATGTGAAAAGAATATCAAGTCCTGGAAACAGGAAAATAAAATGCTCGAAGAGAAGATAAAGGAGGCTGAGTCTCGTCAGGCAACAATTCAACAAACCAATCAGCAGGAATTAACTGAAGTGGCACAGTCAGGGATCCAACACTTCGAGGCTGCACAAAAGCTAGTGCCAGAAATTGAAGAACTAAAGAGACAACGGGCATTGCTTGATCTTCGTATGTCTTCGTGGGAAACTCAGTATTCGAAGATAAAAGATAATCTTCCTAGGGATTTTAATTAGTTGCTTCGAACCTTGTACTCTCTTTTTGTGCTGCGCACTTATCTTTTCTTTGTTTTGTAGTCAGTTTCTCCAAGAATCTATATACGTGCAACTTTATCTGTCAATTTATCCACTTATTTCATTTTGCAATGGTCATAAGTAGCACTCTAGCAATTCTTCAAAGCTTACCAAAATATATTTTTATTGCCACAGTAATCTTAATAAATGTAAGCACGTGACCTGACTATCCTTCGCAACCCTTTTAGCTTAGACTTGACGTTTCTACTCCCTTAGCCGTAACCATCATTAAGTGATGACGTCACTTTCTTCAAAACGTCTCTTTGAGACGTGCGTGCACCAGTTATTCATGATTACATCTCAACTTCCAAGGGCGGGAAACGGCGGAAGCCATAACTTCTCTTTGGAATACCAAACGCAGTCTAATCAATCATTAAAATTGAACCGTTCCTTTATTGCCCCAGGTCTATATAAAGGATTAGCATTATACTTCTTTCTTCACGCTTGCTTCAAAACTCTTGTCCAAAACTTCGTTTCTCTCCACCTTTTCTGTAATGAATGTACTCTTTTGATATTAATGGAAAATATTTTGAAGTTTCTTTGTCTTCTTACTTTATTTGCCATACATGTTTGTTTGAACACAAAGCCATTTTGGTGTTAGTTCAACCATTTTGGCTTACGTAGTATACCTCAATATCTACGTTTTTGCAGTCTTTACTTCGTGCATGCTTGGTTTATATCTCTTCAGATACTTCCCGTTTACTCTTAGGATCCTGCGATCTTCTGCTAACTCTTCTATCTCGTAAGCGTTATTCGAGAATACTTTCAAGATTCGAAAGGGTCCCTCCCAGTGTGGGGACCATTTACCAAGTGTTTGATTCTTTCGATCTATAGGTAAAATAACTTTCCAAACTAAGTCATTATTGATAAACGTTTTAACTTTCACCTTTTTGTTGTATGCTCAGGACACTCTTTCTTTTTGTCTTTTTATCATCTCCAATGCTCGAAGTCTGTCTTCGTCCAAGTCTACTAATTCGTTCATCATCAACTCCCAATACATGTTAGGAGGAATTTCTGCCTGTCTTTGTATCCGAACTGACTGCAGATATATCTCAACTGGGAGTACTGCGTCATGTCCAAATGTCAGTTGGAAAGGCGTAGTGTTTGTAGCTTCTTTTGGAGATGTTCGACAAGCCCAAAGCGCTTGGTCCAAGGTTTTGTGCCAACTCTTAGGCTTTTTTCCTACATGTTTCTTTATGAGACCAATTATTATTTTATTCGCTGCTTCGACTTGTCCATTTTTCTGAGCATAGTAAGGCGTAGAGGTAAATAATTTGAACCCCATTTCTTTGGCGAAGTCTTGCATCTTTCACCCAGTGAACACTGATCCTTGATCTGTGGTTATACTTTTTGGGATTCCGAATCTGTATATGATGTGTTTTTGAATAAACTCAATTACAGCCTCCTGATCCACATTCGCAAGTGGTATCGCTTCGACCCATTTTGTGAAGTAGTCTATTCCTACCAAAATGTACCTTTGACCTCTAGAAGACTTGGGGTGAATTTCTCCAATTAAGTCTAATGCCCAACCTCTGAAAGGCCATGGTTTTATTATTGAACTTAACTCATTTGCAAGGGCATGTTGAATACCTGCATGCTCTTGACATTCTTGACAACCTTTTGCAAACTCTATGCAATCTTTCAACATAGAGGGCCAATACATTCCATAACGAAATAAAAGCCATTTCATTTTGTGTCCTGCTTGGTGTGCACCACATGCACCGCTATGCACATTTGAAAGAGCCAAATATGCTTCTGCTTCGCCCAGACATTTTAATAAAACTCCTTCGGGGGTTTTCTTAAACAATTAATTTCCCATTAAGAAGTATGATAAGGCTCGATATTTTACCTTTCTATCCGTGTCTGTCGAAGGATCTTTCAAATAATTCACAATTGGACTTCTCCAGTCTGTGTCTGCCAAAAAGTCTACATTCAAAACTTCAAACTCTTGCTTGTTGGCAAAACCTAATTGTGAGTTCTCCAAGTCACTTGGGGAATGCTTGGTAGCCATTGCTTTTCCTCTTACTTCGATCAGTTCCTCTAATTTCTCTTTTGATACCCTGTATCCTGAGGCTAACTGTGACAGATCGTTTGCTTCTTGATTCTTGGTCCTCAAGACGTGATTTAACTCCACATATTCAAATTTTTTAAGCAACCTATTTTCTATGACAAAGTACATGATCAAGTTTTCTTTGATGCATTTGTACTCCTTTGTTAGTTGCTTAATCACTAGTTCGGAGTCTCCTTTAATTTCGACTCTCGTTGCCCCCAATTCTAACAAAGCTTCAAGTCCAGCAATCAGTGCTTCATATTCAGCTTCGTTGTTGGAGCATAAGGGACCTTCAATCTTGTACTTGAGCTTTGTTGGAATTCCATCAGGAGAAATTATCAACATTCCAACACCAGTTCCCTCTCTATGAGTCGAACCATCGAAGTATAGCTTCCAAGGCTTCAAGTCTACATATTGTTGAGGGTTCTCAACCACTGCATAGTCAACAATGAAATCTGATACAATCTGACCTTTCATTGCCTTAAGAGGTTGAAATATCAGTGAGTATTCAGTAAGGGCTAAAGCCCATTTGCCAATTCGACTATGCAATATTGGCTTTGATAGCATATGTTTGATAACATCACAATGAGACGAAACATAAACATCAACTGGCTTTATATAATACTTAAGTTTGATACAAGAGAAATATAAACAAAGGCAAAGTTTTTCTATTGCGCTATACCTAGTCTCTGCATCATTGAGTACTCTACTTAAATAATAAATGGCTCTTTCAATGCCATTTTCATCTTCTTACGCTAACATACTGCCTATTGTATTATCTGAAGCCGAAATATACAGGCGCATGTGCTTCTTCCCATTTGGGGGAGACAAAATTGGTGGATGGATCAAGTATTTCTTGATTTTATCAAAAGCTTCTTGATGTTCAGCACGCCATTCGAACTTTCCTTGCTTGAGTCGAAGTAGAGGGGAGAAAGCTTGCGTGCGTCCACTCAAATTAGAGATAAACCTTCTCAAGAAGTTTGTCATACCCCAATTTTTGACCCTAAGATCCTATACCATTCATATCCCAATCACTAATCAAGAGCTTCACTTGGAAGTTTTGTTTATGGTGTTGCACTCACCTCATCAATAAGAGGGACCATCAAGCACCAATGATTGTTTATCTTGTATACATATTGTACTAACCCAAATACCAAAAACATTGCTTTGTTTCTTTGTAGGCTTTTGTTTTGTAGGTACCAAGCCAAGACATGCAATAAACAAGGCATTTTTCACATTTTTGACTGATGAAATCGATTTCCCTACTGGGTAAATCGATTTCCCTGCAGCAATCATCAACAAAATCACATTCTGGACAGCATGAAATCGATTTCCCTCCTGGGTAAATCGATTTCTCTAGTGTATTTTGCGCCAATTTCTCTTCTGGAACAGAGTGAAATCGATTTCACTCCTGGGGAAATCGATTTCCTTAAGGCGAAATTCAAAAAAATATAAGGAGGGAAGCTTGACATCATTTTGGCACCTTTTTCTTTGATTATTTTTGATCATTTTACCAATTTTCCACCTCATCAAAATTAACCCCTTCATTAAACCCACTTAAACCTCATTTTACCATTTCTTACCATTTAAATGCCACTTTAATCACCAATTAAACACAAGTTAATTACCAAATGCAAAAAGACCAAACTACCACTACTCTTGCTCCAATTCTATAAATAGAGGCCACTACTCTCTCATTTCTCAAGCTTTGAGAGCCAACAAATCCCTTGCAATTTCTCTCCTCATCCTTACCAAAATTCACCAAAGCTCTTTTTCCTTCATAAAATTTGTGAGTCACATCTTGAACCTCACAAATTTTGAGTTAAGCCACCATCCATTTCACTCTTTTTTCTTCAATTGTTGAGAGATCAAGATTTGTGTTGGTGATTCTTGAAGTAGATCTAAGTTTTGTTCAAGATTTGGTAATTTTCATCATCCTTTTTCATCTATCATAATGTGATTCTTTTGTGCTTGTGTGTGATGCATCTTTGATGCTATATTGGTGCTAATTGATAGTAATTTGATGGAAAATTCGTGCTCAAGTTGATGTGTGATCATAAGGTGTTTGTATATTTGTTCAAATCAAGTTTCATGCCTTTAAATGCTGTTTTTGCTGAAATTTACACTGAAGAAATCGATTTCCTTAAGGCTGAAATCGATTTCCTGCTGAACGTAACTTGTTTTTTTTGAAAACTGCACTATGGAAATCGATTTCCCCTGCATGAAATCGATTTCCAGCAGGCAGAATGTGGTTTTTTGCCTTTTTTGTGCTTGTTTTGGCTTCCTTCTTCCTACACTTCATTAATATCATTGGATCTAGGGTGTTGATAGGTTTGAAATGACCTAATCCACCAAGATGGATGAATGATATTAATGATAGTGTGAGTTGATTATCTTTTGTGTTTTCATTCTTATTTTCATCTTATTTTTCTTTTGATCGATGAAAGTCTTAATATCTTGAGAATTCTATGGATTCTTGATGAAGACTAGATCAATTTGTTTTCATTCTTATCTTTTCATCTTATTTTCTTTTGATCGATGAAAGTCTTAATATCTTGAGAATTCTATGGATTCTTGATGAAGACTAGATCAATTTGTTTTCATTCTTATCTTTTTTTCATCTTATCTTCTCGTGATCGATGAAAGTCTTAATATCTTGAGAATTCTATGGATTCTTGATAAAGGCTAGATCATTTCTTCCTCTCCTTCTTATTTCTTTGATTGATGATCTTGATACATGGAGAGTTCTCCTACATTTGTCCCGACTCGATAAAAGATCAAATATGTAAGAGAATTGTATGCGGTGATTTAAGACTTGTGGAGGTATTTATCGTGTAGTCGCTATGATTTTTATCAAGCTTCTGATAAACCTCCATTGAATTTAAATCTGAGTACATCATTCACTCACCATCGATCTTCATTACTAACTTTGATAACATACTTGACAAGTTTCAAGATGGTTATCTTTAACATATAACAACTAACTTTAATTTCCGCCATTTATTATACCGCTCTTTATATTTCTCGCTTTATCGCTTTATTTTATCATTTCATCATATTTACATTCCGTCATTTTCTCTTTGTCCATTTGGACGTTTATAATTCCGCTATTTTCTCTTTGTCCACTTGGACATATGTTTATGCTTCCGCTATTTTCCTTTTGTCCACTTGGACCATACTTTACTTTTATGCTAAAACACTAATAAACAACCAAAATCTAAAAAACACATAAGGCTCTCTTTGGACTATTGGTTACTATCCCTAGCATTTTGGAGATTCGGACTTATGGACTTAGCGCCTCTGGACTCTTATTTTGTTATTACTCTGCTGTTATTCTGTCTGTCTGGCATTGGATTGTTGTCTGTTTGTATGTGCATGTATTTCCTTGAAAGCCCTTGATGGTTAATTCCAAGGCATTGAGATAAGGATTTTACCCGAAAACAGCCGTTACTCTGCTCGACTTTTCGTCAGAATTTTCAATGTGCTTAATGAAAAGTGGTGCTAAGACAATAAGTTCATCTGGATCCCCCAAGTGTTAATGTGTTGGTATTGATAATTCCAAAGGATGGGAAATCTACCTTGACTCTTAATGTCAAGCGTTGGCTTCTTATTTCGGTTAGACCGTTCTTTTCCTTAGCTTTTATTTTACGCAATAGGATAGCCTCTTCATCTCCTCCCATTCTTAAATTTTCAAAATCTTCTCCCTTTTTCCAAAACATTCTTATGTTTGCAAACTTTTCAAAACCTTTTCTTTAAAAAATATCTTTTGCCCTTAGTGGCTTTTCTTCAAAAGTTTAGACACTGTTAATCGTCGAAACGAGTGGTTATACCCCACGATTTTGAAATTGATTGATATAATGAGATCTTTTCCGCGTGAGAGAGCTAGTGGCATACTCGTCGATTTTATCCGAGTTGGAGCCCTTCTTTCATTAGCGATGCAAAGAACTCGTTTGTTCTCATGCTCAAGATCAATGGCTGAGTATTTCTCTCCGACGACGATAAAGTGTTTATTCGTTTTTTAAAATGTTTTCCCAAAAAAGCGGAACTACATTAGCTCTGACTTCTCCATTGCACCGAGGAGGTATGTAGGCCCAAAGCTTAACGCTTTGCCGAGCTTATTTTAAAAATAAACAAACCCTTTTTTAACACACACACACAGATTTTCAAAAAGGTTCCCGTGGAGTACCGCGGATATGAGGGGTGCTTTAAACCTTCCCCTCATATAATCAACACCCGAACCTGAGTTCTCTTTCTTGTTTTAAAAACAAAACTTTGGGTTTTACGTTCTTTTCCCTTTTCCTTTGAAAAATAAAGCGCGGTGGCGATTTCAAACGAAATATTGATTCGAGTCAATTTCATGGCTTCGATATCAGATTTTCCCCGCTACAGAAAAATGGCGACTTCACTGGGGACCCAGTTTTAAGTGTGTTAAGCCTATTTTTGTTTATCTGTGTGTTTTTATCTGTATATATTGTTGTGTGCTTTGTTTGTTTATCTTTTTTTTTTCTTTTTGGTGCTCGATGGTTCCTCTGTGATGAGATAAAGTTCTAACCAGAACTTTGGTGAGTAACTTGAGATAGGAGGTGGTAAGACCAATAGTCGCATGTCAGGAGCAATCCTTACCATGAGCGTCATATGGTGGAACCCCAATTAGTGGAGGCCTCATGGAAGGTAGTAGAGGTTGTTACGAACCATCGTGATAACGCTATTACTTTCAATAGTGAGTGTCCGTAGAAGCTGAATGGCCTAGAACCTTTTTAACCAATCTAAGCCTTTTTAGGATGTAGTGCAGAAACAAGATCAAGTACCAATTTGAGCTTGTTGTCATGCGATACTACGCTCAGACGAGGTCTTTTTAGGCATATTATTGGCGCCCATGAGCAATTGTGCGTGCCGGTAATATCCGATAGAAGATTGAAAACTCTGGGAACCTTTATAGAACCCGATTGGCAGGTACAAAATTCCCTAGAACACACCTTGTGGGATGGGTAGACCCATGGCTCCATGCTCGTGACGTCGAACCTAAGAACCTGGACTGTGTGATTTTGTGATTTGATGTGATCTTGTGTGCTCTTGATTGTGGTTGATGCATAAACCATGCATTCATGCATTCATAAAAATAACATTCATAAATGGTTTTCAAGGAACTTAGAGACATTTTTTGTAAACATCACAGGTACCATGGATCAAAAGAGAAGCATCAAGAAGTACACTTTCCGGAATTCAAGTGCAAAGGAATTGAAAGAGCTAGCAACTTTGGTTTCTAATCTTGACAACTTCAAAAGCCGTTATGGGAAATTGATCTCTATCTTGAAGACCAAAGTGGAAAAAGGGATTCTTGAGACTCTTGTGCAGTTTTATGACCCGGTTTATCATTGTTTCACCTTTCCCGATTATCAGCTTATGCCCACGTTGGAGGAGTATTCTTATTGGATTGGTTTGTCGGTTACGAATGATATACCGTTTAGTGGTCTGGAGAAAGAGCCTCAGGTTGATGAGATAGCAGAGCTTCTTCATTTGAAAATATCAGATGTGAAAGCAAACATGACTAAAAAAGGAGGAATTTGGGGGTTGACTTCCAAGTTCTTGATTGGAAAGGCTTCTATGTTGGCTAGTAAAGGAAGTATGATTGCTTTTGAGACATTTCTGGCCTTGCTCATCTATGGTTTGATACTCTTTCCCAACATTGACAACTTTGTCGATGTTAATGCTATTCGGATTTTCATGATTGGGAATCCTGTGCCTACTTTGCTTGGGGATACTTATCATTCCATTCACCATAGGAATGATAAGAAAGGTGGACTTATCAACTGTTGCGCTCCGTTGCTCTATAAGTGGTTTATTTCGCACTTACCTCAAGCTAAGAGTTTCTTGAACAATCCTGATGGTCTCTCATGGTCTCAGAAGATCATGCCTCTTACTAATGGGAATATCCATTGGTACAATCCTGCTTATGACATTGGTGAGATTATTGATAGTTGTGGAGAATTCCCTAATGTACCTCTTCTTGGTATACAAGGAGGAATTACCTACAACCCCATTCTTGCAAGGCGTCAATTTTGCTACCCCATGAAGAAAAGACCCGCTAATATTCTTGTGTCAGGAATCTTTTATCTTAATCAAGATGGAAATTCGGATATGAGAAATCGGTTTGTGCGTGCTTGGCACCATGTTGATAGGAAGAGACATTTGGGAACGAAACAATGTGTTGCTCTCAAAGACTACACTGATTGGGTTCAAGCTAGAGCTCATACTTTTCAGATGCCTTATTTACTCGAGAAGCCTTCTCTACTCGTTACTCCACCATTGTTTTCCACTACTCCTGTTGAAAGTAGTGAAGAACATCTAGAGCTCGTGGCTAAGTTGAGAGCGGAAAGAGATGCTTTGGAGTTTGAGAACAAAGAGTTGAAGATACACTTGAAAGAAAAAGATGAAATGCTTGATATCCAAGATGGTTGGTTGATGGAAAAGGATGATCAAATCCGTCATCAAGAAGAGTTGCTTCAACAACATGGTGAAAAGCGAAAGAGACAACAAGAAGATTCAGTGGCATGGAAAGAGGTTGCTGATAAGCTGATAGTCGAGAATGCTCATTTGAAGGACTTTTATGAAGATGAATTGGAGAAGCTCCGTAGGAAGCTGCAGAGAGGAGATGGATCTTCGTCAGAAGTGTTCCCTTCTAGTTTTTAGCTTTTCCTTTGTTTTGTAATTTTGGATCTTTGAATCCTTTTGTATGCTTTTCCATTACTAATGAAAGAATATTGTTATGTTTTATGATGTTTTTGCTAATGTTTACAATTAATGTCTTAAAAGTTCCTTGAAAACCAAAAATAAAAATCATTTGCATTGCATTTCATGCATCATTCTACATTTTGGTCTTGCTTCCGAGGGTATTTCCAGAGGTCTTATTCAGTGTTCTTCATACAGAATCAAGCTGTCTCACCGGTATAACACTCGAGCTAACTGCAAGAAGAAGATGGAAGGTCTTGAACAAGAGAATCGTGAGCTACGTGAAGAGGTTGTTACTTGAGATCTGGTGTGGATCGTCTCACTGCTCTGGTTGAGACATTGATGGCTGCTCAGAATCAGAATCAGAATCAGGTTCCTCCTCCCAATGCCCAAGCTCAGGGTCAGACCACTGTGATTTCTGAAATTGCCGCTACAACTATTCCTGCTATTCCTGTTGGTGCTACTCAGCAACGTATGCCTAATGGATATCCCTGGGGCATGCCTGAAGGTTATTTGTCTGTTCCTGAGATGACTCGTCCGTTGACTCCTATCATGGTCAACACATCTCCTATTGTTCATACTGGTCCTTTTGTCCCAGAGCCCATTTATGATGCTGCTCCAAGTGAAATTCATGACAGAATGGACGGTTTCCAAGATCAGTTCGAAGAATTGCAGAAAGAGATGAAAGCCTTGCGTGGGAAAGAACTGTTTGGAAAGAATGTGCATGATCTTTGCCTTGTTCCTAATGTGAAAGTACCTGCTAAGTTCAAATTGCCTGAATTTGAGAAGTATAAGGGAAATTCCTGTCCTCAGGCACACCTGGCGATGTATGTGAGAAAGATGTCTACTCACACTGATGATCAACGTCTGTTGATTCATTATTTCCAAGATAGTTTGACTGGAACTGCTTCTAAGTGGTATATGGGCCTTGATAGCACCCATATTCGCACTTTCAATGACTTAGCTGAGGCGTTCGTGAAACAATACAAGTATAATGTGGACATGGCTCCTGATAGGGATCAATTGCGAGCTATGATGCAGAAAGAGAAAGAATCCTTCAAGGAGTATGCTCAGAGATGGCGTGAGGTTGCCGCCCAAGTGATTCCTCCGATGGAAGAAAAAGAGATAACTAAGATTTTTCTGAAGACTCTTGGTCCGTTTTATTATGAAAAGATGATTGCAAGTGCTCCTGTAGACTTCACCAAAATGGTGGGTATGGGTGTCAGATTGGAAGAAGCTGTGCGAGAAGGTCGTTTGGTTCGAAATGACAATTCGTCTGGTGGTGCGGAGAAGTATGGTTCTTCACTCCAGAAGAAGAAAGAATCAGATGCTAATGCTGTTTCTCATGGGAGGAATAGTCGATTCAGAAATCAATCTCAACAAGTGGCGTCAGTAACTCCTATCGTGAATTCAGTGCCTGTAGCTCCTGCTAATCAACAACCAGCAAGGCGAAATCCGTATCCTCGGGTTAATATTGATCCTATCCCTATGACGTACACTGAGCTGTATCCTGCTCTAATTCATAAGAAGTTGGTTCAACCAAGGTCACCACCTCCTGTGCCAGAGAAACTCCCTTGGTGGTACAAAGCTGATGCCACTTGTGCTTATCATCAGAATGCTTCTGGGCATGATTTGGAAAACTGTTGGGCCCTGAAGAATGAAGTCCAGAAATTGGTTCGTTCTGGTATGCTTTCTTTCCGTGATATTGGTCCAAATGTGCAGAACAATCCGTTGCCAACTCATGAAGCGTCTGCTGTGAATATGGTGTATGGATATCTTGGGAAGACTCTTCCAGAAGTGAACGCTATTGTTGAAGACGAACCAGAGTCAGAAGTGCCAAACTTTGTGACCCATGGAAAGATGATTAAGAACTGGATCACCATTGACATTCCTGAGTGTACTCATGTCTCAAAGTAATTTGCTTTTATGTTTTTCAAAATCCTTTCATTCTGCCCAAGATGAAAGTGAAGTTGTTGGGGCTGTTTTCTGTTTGTTTTAAACATTAAAATCATCAATAAAAGTCATTTTGTTTCTGCATATACATGCTTTTTATCTTTTTGCTTTTTTCTGGAAAGTGGTAACACAAAAAACCTTAAAAAATGTTTTCATTTGCCATAATCTGCACGATTACATGTTTGCATATATCTTTCCTTTTCCTGAAATAATAATCACTTGTGCAGATTAATCAATAAAATCGTTGAAAGTAATGACCCTGCACCCTCTCCTAACTTCGAGTGTCCTGTGTATGAGGCGGAAGAAGAGAGTGATGAATGTATTCCTAATGAGATTTCCCGACTGCTTGAGCACGAGGAAGACACCATTCAGCCATATAAAGAGCCGTTAGAAGTCATCAACTTGGGTTCTGAACAGGATAAAAAGGAAGTCAAGATTGGGGCACTGCTTGGTCAAGATGTTAAGAAGAGGATGGTAGAGCTTCTTAAAGAGTATGTTGACATTTTTGCGTGGTCCTACCAAGATATGCCTGGGTTGGACACAGATATTGTGGAGCACCGTTTGCCGTTGAAACCAGAATGTCCTCCTGTCAAGCAAAAGTTAAGAAGGAGTCATCCTGATATGGCAGAAAAGATTAAGAATGAGGTCTTAAAGCAGATTGACGCAGGTTTCCTTGTCACTTCTGTATATCCTCAATGGATTGCCAATATTGTGCCTGTTCCGAAGAAAGACGGAAAAGTTCGCATGTGTGTAGAATATAGAGATTTGAACAAAGCCAGTCCGAAAGATGATTTTCCTCTACCTCACATTGATCTGTTGGTAGATAGCACGACCAAGTTTGAGGTTTTCTCCTTTATGGATGGTTTTTCAGGATACAACCAGATTAAGATGGCACCTGAACACATGGAAAAGACAACCTTTATCACACCCTGGGGGACATTCTGTTACAAAGTGATGCCATTTGGGTTAAAGAATGCTGGTGCGACATATCAGAGGGCCATGACTACTCTTTTCCATGATATGATGCACAAAGAAATTGAGGTTTATGTGGATGATATGATTGCCAAGTCCCAGTCAGAGGAAGGGCACATGGAGGATCTTTTAAAGTTGTTTCAGCGTTTGAGAAAGTATCGTCTCCGCTTAAATCCAAACAAATGCACTTTTGGTATCCGTTCCGGAAAATTATTGGGTTTCGTTGTCAGTCAGAGAGGAATTGAAGTGGATCCTGATAAAGTTAAAGCAATTCAGGAAATGCCAGCACCTAAGACTGAGAAACAAGTGAGAGGTTTCCTCGGACGTTTGAATATGACTGCTACCTGTGAGCCAATCTTCAAGTTGTTAAAGAAAAATCAGGGATGTGTGTGGAATGAAGATTGTCAGAAAGCTTTTGACAACATCAAAGAATATCTGCTTGAACCTCCCATTTTGCTCCCTCCAGCTGAGGGAAGGCCTTTGATTATGTACCTCACAGTACTTGAAAATTCAATGGGATGTGTGTTGGGTCAGCATGACGAGTCTGGTCGAAAAGAGTATGCAATATACTACCTTAGCAAAAAGTTTACCGAGTGCGAAACAAGATACTCGCTGCTTGAGAAAACTTGCTGTGCTTTGGTGTGGGCTGCTCGCCGACTGAGACAGTATATGTTGAACCACACCACCCTATTGATTTCCAAAATGGATCCAATTAAGTATGTATTTGAGAAACCTGCATTAACTGGAAGGATCGCTCGCTGGCAAATGTTATTATCAGAATATGATATTGAATATCGAGCTCAGAAAGCTGTGAAAGGAAGTGTGTTGGCAGAGCACCTCGCGCACCAACCAATTGATGATCATCAATCTATCAGAATGGACTTCCCAGATGAAGATATAATGTATTTGAGATCTCAAGATTGGGATGAACCATTGCCAGAAGAAGGGCCAGATCCTGAATCCAAGTGGGGTTTAATTTTTGATGGAGCTTCTAATGTTCATGGCCATGGAATTTGCGCCATTATCATCACTCCACATGGATCACATGTACCTTTCACTGCAAGGATATGTTTTGACTGCACAAACAATATTGCTGAGTATGAAGCTTGCATCATGGGACTTGAAGAGGCCATTAATCTGAGAATTAAGATTCTTGATGTTTATGGAGATTCTGCGCTTGTGATTAATCAAATTAAAGGAGAATGGGAAACTCGTCATTCTGGCTTGATCCCTTATAAAGATTACGCCAGAAGACTATTGACATTCTTCAACAAAGTTGAATTCCACCACATCCCTCGAGATGAGAATCAGATGGCTGATGCTTTAGCCACATTGTCTTCCATGTACAAAGTGAATTTCCATAATGAGGAACCTCAGATAACAATCAGGCGTCTTGATAGACCTGCTCATGTATTTGCAGTTGAGGAAGCAACAGATGAAAAGCCTTGGTATTTCGATATTAAGCCCTTCCTTCAGACCCAAGAGTACCCACTTGGGGCATCAAATAAAGATAAGAAAACTTTGAGGAGATTGGCTGGCAGTTTCTTCATCAATGCTGATGTTTTGTATAAAAGGAATTATGACATGGTTTTGCTCAGATGCGTGGATAGACACGAAGCAGACATGTTGATGCATGAAATCCATGAAGGTTCTTTTGGTACCCATTCCAATGGACATTCGATGGCTAAAAAGATGCTTAGAGCAGGTTACTATTGGCTGACAATGGAATCTGATTGCTACAAATTTGTAAAGAAGTGTCACAAATGTCAGGTGTATGCTGACAAGATTCATGTGCCTCCGACACTTCTCAATGTTATTTCTTCCCCATGGCCTTTCTCTATGTGGGGTATTGATATGATTGGCATGATTGAACCCAAGGCTTCAAACGGACATCGATTCATCCTGGTAGCAATCGATTACTTTACCAAGTGGGTAGAAGCTGCTTCATATGCTAATGTGACAAAGCAAGTTGTGGTTAAATTTATCAAGAACAACATCATTTGCAGATATGGTGTACCAAGCAAGATCATCACTGATAATGGCTCGAACCTGAATAACAGCATGATGAGAGAACTGTGTGAAAGTTTCAAAATTGAACACCACAACTTTTCGCCTTATAGGCCAAAGATGAATGGAGCTGTTGAAGCAGCAAATAAGAATATTAAGAAGATTGTGCAAAAGATGGTTGTTACGTACAAGGACTGGCATGAGATGCTCCCATTTGCTTTGCATGGGTACCGTACATCTGTTCGTACTTCAACAGGGGCAACTCCCTTTGCTTTGGTTTATGGTATGGAAGCAGTGCTCCCTATTGAGGTTGAGATTCCATCACTAAGAGTTTTAATGGAAACCAAGTTATCTGAGGCTGAGTGGTGTCAAAGCAGGTTTGATCAATTGAATTTGATAGAAGAAAAGAGGATGGCGGCTTTATGCCATGGTCAGTTGTACCAGAAAAGAATGAAGAAAGCGTTCGATAAGAAGGTTCGACCTCGTGTATTCAGAGAAGGCGACCTCGTGCTCAAAAGAATCTTGTCTTTTACCTCCGATTCAAGGGGCAAATGGACTCCTAATTTTGAAGGACCATATGTTGTTAAGAAAGCCTTCTCTGGCGGTGCATTAATTCTTACAACTATGGATGGAGAGGAGCTCCCTTGTCCCGTGAATGCTGATGTAGTCAAGAAATACTTTGCCTAAAAATAATAAAAGAACAGCTCGCTAAGTTGAAAACCCGAAAGGGCGGCTTAGGCAAAAAAGAGCGTCTCGGTGGATTGAAAACCCGAAAGGGCGGTCCAGGCAAAAATTAGAGACATAAACAGAATAAAATACCCGATGGACTGAAAACCCGAAAGGGCGGTCCAGGCAAAAGTTAGGGATTCATGGCAAGTAACTACATCAGACAAGACTTGATCATCAGCAGTCATCTGTTTATCATGAAGAAGTTCAACACATTTCAACGGAAGCCTTTGCTCAGGAATTCCAAGTTGAGAGAGAGGATGGGGTCATTACATTTCAATGTACCTTTTCCACAAAATTACCACTTTCCAAATTTTGTAATAATCCATGGGGTCTTGCCTTTTGCAGGCTACCATTCTATTAAAAAAGTTTGAGCCTTTACCCTTTATTGGCAATCTCATTTCTTCCATATCTCTCAAAATGTCATTTATTGTTGATAGTAATTTTTGAAACAAAAAGAAAATTGATTTCAACAAAATCCTTTTGAAAATTATAAAAGAAGTTTTACTTTGATTCATGAGTGCATTATAAGGAATGGATATGCTGATGTATTCATAATGCAAAAGAAGAAGAATGTGTTCCACTCAATGCACCTTTGGCCTGGTTCAAGTATGGTTTAGAACTCAACTACTGTGTTCTCTTAGCTCTGATATTCCCTAATGTTGGGCAGCATTTATTCTAAAGCCATCAAAAGATTGTTATAACAGTTTTTGCTCTGATGTTCAGCTTGAGAAATGCTTGATTATGTTATCTTTCGAACTCCGTCGCTTGAGTTAATTCTTGTGCTAAGTTTTGGCAGCATATGCATCATTAACATACATCAAAAACAGTCATACATTTCACATTTGCTATCATGAAGTTTACTGTCAAACAGATTGCTCTTTCATTTAGAGTGTCTTAAGCAGAAAAAAAACTCACTTCCCTTGAAAATCCCCACTGAATTTGTTTCTAGGGGGATAACATGTTTCAGTTTTTCTGTTCAGATGACTACGAACAGAAGACCAGTGAGTTTCTCCCTCACATGGTCCAGTCTTTTTGGCAGCTTCTTTCCATTTTGGTCATGGATTGAATTTTTGTCACTGGATGATGAATATTGAGACTAGGCATTTATGTATGCATCCTCAAATCATTGAAAAAGTATTATTGATTGCTCTTCACCATCATTGGTACAAAGGGGCAGCTCTTCATGCCTTCAGTGGAACGTTGGTATGTGTTATCGTCAGTGGTACGGCGGTATATCTCTTTCATCGTCAGTGGTACGTCGATGAATCATCTCTTTTTATATCATCAGTGGTACGGTGATATACCTCTTCATGCCTTCAGTGGAACGTTGGTATGTGTTATCGTCAGTGGTACGGCGGTACATCTCTTTCATCGTCAGTGGTACGTCGATGATTTATCCCTTTTTATATCATCAGTGGTACGGTGGTATATCTCTTTTATCGTCAGTGGTACGGCGGTACATCTCTTTCATCGTCAATGGTACGTCGATGAAATATCTCTTATTATATCATCAGTGGTACGGTGGTATACCTCTTCATGCCTTCAGTGGAACGTTGGTATGTGTTATCGTCAGTGGTACGGCGGTACATCTCTTTCATCGTCAGTGGTACGTCGATGAATCATCTCTTTTTATATCATCAGTGGTACGGTGATATACCTCTTCATGCCTTCAGTGGAACGTTGGTATGTGTTATCGTCAGTGGTACGGCGGTACATCTCTTTCATCGTCAGTGGTACGTCGATGAATCATCTCTTTTTATATCATCAGTGGTACGGTGATATACCTCTTCATGCCTTCAGTGGAACGTTGGTATGTGTTATCGTCAGTGGTACGGCTGTACATCTCTTTCATCGTCAGTGGTACGTCGATGAATCATCTCCTTTTATATCACCAGTGGTACGGTGGTATATCTCTTTCAAGCCTTCAGAACGTTGGTATGTGTTATCGTCAGTGGTACGGCGGTACATCTCTTTCATCGTCAGTGGTACGTCGATGATTTATCCCTTTTATATCATCAGTGGTACGGTGGTATATCTCCTTCATGCCTTCAGTGGAACGTTGGTATGTGTTATCGTCAGTGGTACGGCGGTACATCTCTTCATATCATCAGTGGTACGATGGTGTGATTTCTGTTAACGGAAGATTGGCATTCTGATTCAGGATGCATACTTTCTCATCCCCAGTGAAAGAGGATGTTCCCCTTTTCTCATCCCCAGTGAAAGAGGATTCTATAACCTCTCTGACGCGAAGTGTTTTCCCCAGAGAAATTTCTTTCCAAAGTTTCATCTCTCCAACAAAGTCTTGCCTTCCCCAGCGGAGATTTGCCAGCAAGACATTTATTTTCCCCAGTGGAGTACCTTTTACTCCCCAGTGTTGTCATGTTTTATTATCATCATATGCATTCATTAAACATTGCATTGCATCTTAGGATCAAAAATTGTGTTTTATATATTTAAGTCTCTTCGATTTTGTCAAAACGAAGATTTCCAATCATCGTATCTCCAAATCGAAGAAACTTAAATAGGGGCATCTGTCATACCCCAATTTTTGACCCTAAGATCCTATACCATTCATATCCCAATCACTAATCAAGAGCTTCACTTGGAAGTTTTGTTTATGGTGTTGCACTCACCTCATCAATAAGAGGGACCATCAAGCACCAATGATTGTTTATCTTGTATACATATTGTACTAACCCAAATACCAAAAACATTGCTTTGTTTCTTTGTAGGCTTTTGTTTTGTAGGTACCAAGCCAAGACATGCAATAAACAAGGCATTTTTCACATTTTTGACTGATGAAATCGATTTCCCTACTGGGTAAATCGATTTCCCTGCAGCAATCATCAACAAAATCACATTCTGGACAGCATGAAATCGATTTCCCTCCTGGGTAAATCGATTTCTCTAGTGTATTTTGCGCCAATTTCTCTTCTGGAACAGAGTGAAATCGATTTCACTCCTGGGGAAATCGATTTCCTTAAGGCGAAATTCAAAAAAATATAAGGAGGGAAGCTTGACATCATTTTGGCATCTTTTACTTTGATTATTTTTGATCATTTTACCAATTTTCCACCTCATCAAAATTAACCCCTTCATTAAACCCACTTAAACCTCATTTTACCATTTCTTACCATTTAAATGCCACTTTAATCACCAATTAAACACAAGTTAATTACCAAATGCAAAAAGACCAAACTACCACTACTCTTGCTCCAATTCTATAAATAGAGGCCACTACTCTCTCATTTCTCAAGCTTTGAGAGCCAACAAATCCCTTGCAATTTCTCTCCTCATCCTTACCAAAATTCACCAAAGCTCTTTTTCCTTCATAAAATTTGTGAGTCACATCTTGAACCTCACAAATTTTGAGCTAAGCCACCATCCATTTCACTCTTTTTTCTTCAATTGTTGAGAGATCAAGATTTGTGTTGGTGATTCTTGAAGTAGATCTAAGTTTTGTTCAAGATTTGGTCATTTTCATCATCCTTTTTCATCTATCATAATGTGATTCTTTTGTGCTTGTGTGTGATGCATCTTTGATGCTATATTGGTGCTAATTGATAGTAATTTGATGGAAAATTCGTGCTCAAGTTGATGTGTGATCATAAGGTGTTTGTATATTTGTTCAAATCAAGTTTCATGCCTTTAAATGCTGTTTTTGCTGAAATTTACACTGAAGAAATCGATTTCCTTAAGGCTGAAATCGATTTCCTGCTGAACGTAACTTGTTTTTTTTTGAAAACTGCACTATGGAAATCGATTTCCCCTGCATGAAATCGATTTCCAGCAGGCAGAATGTGGTTTTTTGCCTTTTTTGTGCTTGTTTTGGCTTCCTTCTTCCTACACTTCATTAATATCATTGGATCTAGGGTGTTGATAGGTTTGAAATGACCTAATCCACCAAGATGGATGAATGATATTAATGATAGTGTGAGTTGATTATCTTTTGTGTTTTCATTCTTATTTTCATCTTATTTTTCTTTTGATCGATGAAAGTCTTAATATCTTGAGAATTCTATGGATTCTTGATGAAGACTAGATCAATTTGTTTTCATTCTTATCTTTTCATCTTATTTTCTTTTGATCGATGAAAGTCTTAATATCTTGAGAATTTTATGGATTCTTGATGAAGACTAGATCAATTTGTTTTCATTCTTATCTTTTTTTCATCTTATTTTCTCGTGATCGATGAAAGTCTTAATATCTTGAGAATTCTATGTATTCTTGATAAAGGCTAGATCATTTCTTCTTCTCCTTCTTATTTCTTTGATTGATGATCTTGATACATGGAGAGTTCTCCTACATTTGTCCCGACTCGATAAAAGATCAAATATGGAAGAGAATTGTATGCGGTGATTTAAGACTTGTGGAGGTATTTATCGTGTAGTCGCTATGATTTTTATCAAGCTTCTGATAAACCTCCATTGAATTTAAATCTGAGTACATCATTCACTCACCATCGATCTTCATTACTAACTTTGATAACATACTTGACAAGTTTCAAGATGGTTATCTTTAACATATAACAACTAACTTTAATTTCCGCCATTTATTATACCGCTCTTTATATTTCTCGCTTTATCGCTTTATTTTATCATTTCATCATATTTACATTCCGTCATTTTCTCTTTGTCCATTTGGACGTTTATAATTCCGCTATTTTCTCTTTGTCCACTTGGACATATGTTTATGCTTCCGCTATTTTCCTTTTGTCCACTTGGACCATACTTTACTTTTATGCTAAAACACTAATAAACAACCAAAATCTAAAAAACACATAAGGCTCTCTTTGAACTATTGGTTACTATCCCTAGCATTTTGGAGATTCGGACTTATGGACTTAGTGCCTCTGGACTCTTATTTTGTTATTACTCTGCTGTTATTCTGTCTGTCTGGCATTGGATTGTTGTCTGTTTGTATGTGCAGGTATTTCCTTGAAAGCCCTTGATGGTTAATTCCAAGGCATTGAGATAAGGATTTTACCCGAAAACAGCCGTTACTCTGCCCGATTTTTCGTCAGAATTTTCAATGTGCTTAATGAAAAGTGGTGCTAAGACAATAAGTTCATCTGGATCCCCCAAGTGTTAATGTGTTGGTATTGATAATTCCAAAGGATGGGAAATCTACCTTGACTCTTAATGTCAAGCGTTGGCTTCTTATTTCGGTTAGACCGTTCTTTTCCTTAGCTTTTATTTTACGCAATAGGATAGCCTCTTCATCTCCTCCCATTCTTAAATTTTCAAAATCTTCTCCCTTTTTCCAAAACAATCTTATGTTTGCAAACTTTTCAAAACCTTTTCTTTAAAAAATATCTTTTGCCCTTAGTGGCTTTTCTTCAAAAGTTTAGACACTGTTAATCGTCGAAACGAGTGGTTATACCCCACGATTTTGAAATTGATTGATATAATGAGATCTTTTCCGCGTGAGAGAGCTAGTGGCATACTCGTCGATTTTATCCGAGTTGGAGCCCTTCTTTCATTAGCGATGCAAAGAACTCGTTTGTTCTCATGCTCAAGATCAATGGCTGAGTATTTCTCTCCGACGACGATAAAGTGTTTATTCGTTTTTTAAAATGTTTTCCCAAAAAACCGGAACTACATTAGCTCTGACTTCTCCATTGCACCGAGGAGGTATGTAGGCCCAAAGCTTAACGCTTTGCCGAGCTTATTTTAAAAATAAACAAACCCTTTTTTAACACACACACACAGATTTTCAAAAAGGTTCCCGTGGAGTACCGCGGATATGAGGGGTGCTTTAAACCTTCCCCTCATATAA